>NW_025893110.1:629692-652221 GCF_002878395.1 Capsicum annuum
AATTTATTCAAGATTCCAAGTTCCTAGTTCAAGAACTTCAAGAACCTCAAAAGTTCACCATTAATTCTTCAAATTTACTCAAGATTCCAAGTTTCTAGTTCAAGAACGGCAAGAACCATCATTCAAAAGCATGATTAACATCTCAAAAATGAGTATCGATCTAAAGTTCATCATTCAAGGTATGTGGGGTTTTTCAACAAGAACTCCCTTTCGTTCTTGTGCCCAAAAGTAATTTCCTTTATAAAGGCATAATTTTTATTTGTTTTTTACAAATTTGAAGCATGAACCATATCTTATGATGATTATTATTAAATCTTGATGTTTATGATTTTAAAAGATGAATTTACATGTGTTGAGATATAAAGCATAAATCTTGAACGATATTTATCATGATTTTGATATTTGGGTTGTGAATCCCCATTGGAAATTTTGTTTTTTTAGAAAGTGTATGTTATAAGCATGTTGATGTTGAATATTTGAGATATTTTGAATGATTTAACCTTTTGGTCTTAATAGAGTTGTTTTGAAATCGAGTGCGAAAGAAATCCACAATGTGGTTGATTTTGATAGATGGGAAGCATGATGGCTCCCGATGTATATTTATATATTACTGAAATTATTTTGTTGTGGATTGTCTTTGAAATGATCTGAGCTAAGTCTGGGAGAAATCTTTAGAACCAGTGGGAGGTATAAAGCGACCTTACTTCTCTAGAACTACGTGCCCCCGTAGGAGTGAGCTTGAGGCTGATTTATATAATGATCACTAGTTTGTATGGATTTGATATCGATAGTCCTACTCCGATGAAAAGGATAGGACGGCTCTCCCCAATATGGGTTGTATGTTGGACTCCATGTAGCTCACATGGTTTATGTCGGTTATAGGATCTCCCAGTGTGTGTGTGTTTCCTTGTGTTTATGGTGAATGGTGAAGTTATTTGAAAGTAGAATTTTGAAAGTTATTCTTTCGAAAGTTTTAAACGATATTTACATTATGAGAATTGATATTCTTGATGAACTGAAAGTGATTGACAAATTATATGATGACTCACATGTGTTTATTGTACTTTTTTCATCCTCTCATGATTATGATGATTTTCTTCAGGCTAGGTGAGTCTTTCATACATCCTGGATATTTCGTATAAATACTTATGATGATGATGTTTATACAACTGCATACATCTCCATATACTTGGTTCTTTTCCATGGTACTAACCCACATCTTCGGATGTGGGCTGTATTTTTTCAGAATGTAGGTTTAGCTGCTCAGTTCCAAGTTCGATAGTGATTCTTTGGGCAGGCTTTTCTACATTCTCTATTGTGGTGATTCCTCATGTTCCGAGGATGTGATGTTTGATGTTGGTTTCACAGAATTATTTACATTTGATAATTGAGTATGAGTCAGTTGGGGCATATCTCAATGGCTTGCTGGTTTTATTGATTTTCTTAGAGGCTTGTCAAACTAGTATAGATATTGGTAATTGACTAATAAGTTGTATTTTGTTATCTTTCTAAAATTCTTTTATTCTTGGACGATGATTACTCTGTTGATATTTGAGGGTTATTTATAGAAACCCCATTGATTTGTGTTAAACTGAATGAAAATGGCTCAAAGGGTTATCTTGGGGCTACTCGTAGCCTCAAGCACCGTGTGACGCTCTGGGACCCATTTTCTAGGGCATTACAAACTTGGTATCAGATCCTAAGGTTTTAAGGTATCCGAGGGGGTCTGACAAGCCATGTTAAGTAGAGTCTTGATCATTGCTGTGTAGCACGCCATATCTATGAGCAAGAGGCTACAAGACATTTTAAAAAAAAAGTGTGATTCTTTCTTTCAGATGTCTATCATTCTTAAAGTGTCTCTCTCTGCTATTAATTTGTCCTCTTCTCTTTCAAAAATATGCCTCCACATCCAGCGACAAGAAATAATGATGGTCAGTAACCTCAACCCGCTGACCCATTGAATGAAAACCTGTCTTATGCTGAATTTTTAGCAGCCTTTCAGGCGCTGGCCCAAGCTGTTACTACAAATGTTCAGGCTAACCCAGCCCCATCTAATCGGTCTAGTATGAGTAAGTTTGTGACTAGAGTATCTAGTTATGTGGTTAAGGAATGTAGGTCTGCTATGCTGAATAGTGAGATGAATCTTTCTAGGCTGATGACTCATGCCCAACAGATTGAGGCAGACAAGATTATGGAGAGAGATAGAATGAGAGGGAATAAGAGAGCTAGGTTCGAGCAGCACAGAGAGGGTTAGACTAGATCACAAGAAGGGAGTCTCCCTTAGTATCAGGATCGTTCGTCTATGCCAGCACCGTCATCTATTAGTGCTTCCATGCCTAGAGGTAGGTAGGAGAAAGGTAGCAGGTCATATGGATCTAAGTCCCAGTACAGTGCTGGCAGTAAGCCAAATCGTACCCTGTGTGTTAAGTATGGTAGAGCTCATTTGGGTGAGTGTTGGGGTGAGAAAAGGGGTTGTTTCTGGTGTGGTGACATGGGTCATAGAGTTAGAGATTGTCCACGGGATGGACAAGGGCGTTGTGACTATCGCCCTCAGACCCAGACTCAGACTGTTAGCACTCCAGTTCCAGCAACTCGCCCAGCCCCAGCTCAAGGCGCCTCTTCTAGCAATGCTGGCGGGCAATGCCAGATAGATTCTATGCTTTACCGTCCTGCTAGGAATAGGAGGACTCTCCCGATGTTGTTACTGGTATGCTTCATATATTTCAGTTTGATGTGTATGCTTTGTTGGATCCTGGATCCAGTTTCTCATATGTTACACCTTTGATTGCTGTGAATTTTGAAATGAGTCCTGAGATTATTCCTGAGCCTATCCTAGTTTGTACCCTAGTGGGTGATTTGATTGTTGCCCAGAAAGTGTATAATAGGTATTCTGTTACCGTTCTTCATAGAGTCTTGTTGGCTGATCTTATTGAGTTAGACATGGTAGATTTTGATGTGATTCTGGGTATGGAATAGTTGTATTCTTCTTATCCTCTGTTGATTGTCAAACCCGAGTGGTCAAGTTTCAGTTCCTGGGTACATCCGTGTTTGAGTGGTCTGGGAATTCTGTGTCACCCAAGAGTCATTTTATCTGTTACCTCAAAGCTAGAAAACTTATTTCCAAGAGGTGTATTTACGTTTGGTTAGAGTCAAAGACACTAAGTCTGAGACTCTAATTATCCAGTCTGTTAACATCGTCAATGAGTTTTCTAATGTCTTTCCCGATGATCTCCTAGGGATACCTCCTGATAGAGAGATAGAGTTCGGAATTGATCTTTTTCCTAATACTCAGCCCATTTTTATTCTTCCTTACTGTATGGCCTTTGCAGAACTTAAGGAGATAAAAAAGCAACTCAAAGATCTACTAAATAAGGGTTTTATAAGGCCTAGTATTTCTTCTTGGGGTGCTCCTGTGTTATTTGTAAGAAAGAAAGATGGCTCTTTGCGTATGTGCATTGATTACTGCCAACTGAATAAAGTCACCGTAAAAAATAAGTACCCGCTTCTGAGAATAGATGATTTGTTTGACCAATTGCAAGGTGCAAGTTATTTCTCAAAGATAGACCTTCGTTCCGACTATCATCAACTACAAGTTAGTGAGCGTGACATCTCGAAAACCATTTTTCAAACTCGTTATGGCCATTTTGAGTTTCTTGTTATGTTTTTCAGGTTAACTAATGCCCCAGTAGCTTTCATGGACCTCATGAATCGAGTGTTCAGACCATATCTGGATATGTTTGTCATAGTGTTCATCGATGATATACTGGTGTACTCCCGTAGTGAGGATGAACATTCTGATTATCTCTGAACTGTCTTGTAAACCCTTAGAGATCACAAGTTGTTTTCCAAGTTTAGTAAGTGTGAGTTTTGGCTAAGTTCAGTTACTTTTCTGGGTCATATCATTTCTTCCGAAGGTAGTAGAGTTGATCCCCAAAAGACCGAAGCTATTAGAAATTTGCCTAGACCTATTTTGCCAACTCATATCCGAAGTTTCTTGGGTTTAGCTGGATATTACCACCATTTTGTTTAGTTTTTCTACTCTATAGTATCTCCGATGACTCGGTTGACCCAAAAGAAAGTGAAGTTCTTGTGGTCCGAAACTTGTGAGAAGAGTTTTCAGGAGTTGAAGACTCGACTCACTTCAGCCCCTATTTTGACTTTGCCTGATTGTGTTGATGGTTTTATGGTGTACTGTGATGCTTCGAGAGTTGGATTGGGTTGCGTATTGATGTAGAAGGGTAAGGTGATTGCTTATGCTTCTAGACAATTGAAACCCCATGAGAAAAATTACCCCACCTATGAGTTGGCTACTGTTGTGTTTACTTTGAAAATCTGGAGACACTATTTTTATGGTGTCCATGTTGATGTTTTCACTGATCATAAGAGTCTGCAGTATGTGTTTGCCTAGAGAGAATTAAATCGTAGGCAGAGACGATGGTTATAATTGTTAAAGGACTATGATATGAGTGTGCTGTACCATCCAGGCAAGGCAAATGTTGTGGCGGATACCCTAAGTAGAGTGTCCATGGGTAGTATTTTGCATGTGGTAGAAGGTATGAAAGAGTTGGATCATGATGTACATCATTTGGCTAGATTGGGAATTAGGTTGTTTGACTCTGCTGAAGGTAGTATAGGGGTTCAAAGTAGTTCTGAATCCTCCTTGGTTTAGGAAGTGAAGAAAAATCAATAGTTAGATGCTAGTTTGGTCAGACTGAAAGAGTCAGTCAAGGACTAAAAAGTAGAGGTTTTCTCCAAAGGGGGAGATGGTGTGTCTCGAATGTTGATGACCTGAGACAGAGAATTATGGCTAAAGCGCACGGGGCGAGATATTCTATTCATCCTGGTGCCACCAAGATGTACCGAGACTTGCGGAAAATCTATTGGTGGAGTGGCATGAAGAAAGATATAGTAGCGTTTGTAGCTAAGTGTGCAACATGCCAATAGGTTAAGGTTAAACATCAAAGACCTGGTGGTATGATGCAAGATTTTAGTATTCCCACCTGGAAGTGGGAAGAGATAAATATGGACTTCGTGATTGGTTTACCTCTTTCCCGGCGCCATAATGATTCCATTTAGGTTGTGGTTGATATGTTGACTAAGTCTGCTCATTTCTTTCCTATTCATACTTCATATACCGCTGAGGATTATACTAGATTGTATATCCGAGAGCTAGTTAGACGGCATGGAGTTCCCATGTCTATCATTTTGGATAGGGGTACTCAGTTCACTTTGCAATTTTGGAAAGCTTTTCAGAAGGGTCTTGGTACCCAAGTGCTTTTGAGCTCTGCTTTTCATCCGCAGACCGATAGTCAGGCTGAACGGACCATCCATACCTTAGAGGATATGTTGAGAGCTTGTGCACTTGACTTTAAGGGAAGTTGGGATGATCACTTACCGTTGATAAAGTTTGCTTACAATAACAGTTTCAACTCTAGTATTGGCATGGCTTCGTTTGAAGCCTTATATGAGAGGAAGTGTAGATCACCCATAGGTTAGTTCGAGGTGGGTGAAGCGACTGTGAATGGTCCTGATTCGGTATTTCAGGCTATGGAAAAATTTAAGTTGATTAGGAAAAGGTTGAAAACCATACAGAGTTGTCAGAAGTCATATGTGGATGTTAGAAAGAGAGACCTTGAGTTTGAAGTTAGTGACCTAGTGTATTTGAAAATTTCACCCATGAGGGGAGTGAAGAGATTCAGAAAGAAGGGGAAGCTTATTCCCCGTTATGTTGGTCCTTACAAAATTCTTAGCCGTGTTGGTAAGGTAGCTTATGAGGTCGAGTTGCCTTCCGAGTTGTTCTCTCTTCATCCAATATTCCATGTCTCCATGCTTAGAAAACATATTAGCGATGTTGTGGTAGTGGATTCCTCTATGAGTACTAACATTCAAGAAAATATTTCTTTTGACGAGATTCCTATTGAGATTCTTGATTTCAGTGTCCGAAGACTAAGGAACAAAGAAGTTCCCTTGGTCAAGGTGTTGTGGAGAAACCAATCTATTGAGGGTGCATCTTGGGAAGCTGAGGCGGATATGCGATCCAAGTACCCACACCTATTTTCCCCGAACTTTGATCAAGCTGAAGGTACTGTTCTTTCCTAAATCATGCACTTTTGACTAAAGTTACAGCAGTTCAGCCGTCATTTATTATGTGTTCAGCTGTAGTTTTTTGAATTTATGCATTCTATGTTGCATTCAGAGTGAGAAATGATGTGGTGATGAGTCTAACGAATGGTTTCAGTTGTATGCTCTATTCCCTATCTAATCTTGGCATGTATAGCGTCATTTGAGGATGAATTCTTCCAAGGGGGGATGATGTAATACCCCAGAAAATTTTTCGTTGAAATTTTGTACGTAAATGTGTTGGGTTCTATTTCTAGAATGAATTATAAATTTTTCGTGCGGAATTTCTTAAATTAAGACCCACCACTGCATATAGTATCAAATAAGCTTTCCAATGATATGTGGATCATCCAAAACGTACACCCAAGCAATGAGTTATGAACATTCCGATCGAACCATGAATAGTAGTGAACAGTAAAACGTGCAGGAAAAAGTACTGAGACCTGGCATTTTTTTTGTCCAACTTTAAACGATCATAACTCATTGTACATAATTATTTAGGTGATCTACTCTATATCAACGGAAAGCTCTGCGAGTCCTCTTTCCAATGAAATTAGTTTCATCCAATTTGTCTATCGGAGCAAAAAGTTATGGTCGATCTACTTCATCCTACCAAAAGTGAATTTTTGGGTCAACTTCAAATGAGCATAACTCCTCGTACACAATGATATGGGTGAGATACTATATATCAACGGATAGATATAAGAGTCCTCTTTCTAATAAAATTGGTTTCATCCAATTTGGATATCAGAGTAAAACGTTATGGTTGATGTACTTCAGACTATCAAAATAGTCCACCAAAGGACAGATTCGAGAATTATTTAATTTTTAGGGGCATTTTGGTCATCCTCCCGCACCCAAACTCCGTCCAAATCCTATATTAAAGCCTATTAGAAGTATTATATGTTATATTTCATCAAATTCCCTCAAAAAGAAAACGCTAAGCTCCTATATCCAACTTCAAGAACCTCCAAAGTTCACCATTAATTCTGCAAATTTATTCAAGATTCCAAGTTCCTAGTTCAAGAACTTCAAGAACCTCCAAAGTTCACCATTAATTATGCAAATTTACTCAAGATTCCAAGTTTCTAGTTCAAAAACTCCAATAATCATCATTCAAAGGCACAATTAACATCTCAAAAATGAGTATCGATCTAAAGTTCATCATTCAAGGTATGCGGGGTTTTTCAACAAGAACTCTCTTTTGTTCTTGTACCCAATAGTAATTTTCTTTACAAAGGCATGATTTTTAATTGATTCTTACTAATTTGAAGCATGAACCCATATCTTATGATGATTATTATGAAATCATGATGTTTATGATTTTGAAAGATGAATTTACATGTGTGGACATATAAAGCATGAATCTTGAAAGATATTTGTCATGATTTTGATATTTGGGTCGTGAATTCCCATTGGAAATTATATTTTTTTTTGAGAAAGTGTGTGTTATAACTACTTTGATGTTGAATATTTGGGATATTTTGAATGAGTTGACCTTTTAGTCTTAATGGAGTTGCTTTGAACTCGAGTGTGAAAGAAATCCACAACGTGGTTGATTTTGATAGATGGGAAGCATGATGGCTCCCGATGTATATTTATATATTACTAAAATTATTTTGTTATGGATTGTCTTTGAAATGATCTGAGCTATGTCTGGGAGAAATCTTTAGCACCAGTGGTAGGTATAAAGCGACCTTAATTCTCTAGAACTACGTGCCCCAATAGGAGTGAGCCTGAAGCTGATTTATATAGTGATCACTAGTTTGTGTGGATTTGATATCGATAGTCCTACTCCGATGGAAAGGATAGGATAGATCTCCCCAACGTGGGTTGTACATTGGACTCCATGTAGCTCACATGGTTTATGTCGATTATAGGATCTCCCAGTGTGTGTGTTTCCTTGTGTCTATGGTGAATGGTGAAGTGATTTGAAAGTGGAATTATGAAAGTTGTTCTTTAAGAAAGATTTAAATGATATTTACATTATGAGAATTGATAGTCTTGATGAACTAAAAGTGATAGACAAATTATATGATGACTCACATGTGTTATTGTACTTATTTCTTCCTCTCATGATTATGATGATTTTCTTAGGGCTATATGAGTCTTTTATACATCTTGCATATTTCTTATAAATATTTATGATAATGATGTTTGTACAACTGCATACACCCCCATATACTCGATTCCTTTGCATGGTACTGACCCACATCTTCAGATGTGCGCTGTATTTTCTCAGAATGTAGGTTCAGGTGCTTAGTTCCAGGTTTGACAGTGATTTTTTGGGCACACTATTCTATATCCTCTGTTGTGGTGAGTCCTCATGTTCCGAGGACGTGATGTCTGATGTCGGTTTCACGGAATTATTTACATTTGATAACTGAGTATGAGTCTGTTGGGGCATGTCTCAATGGCTTGCTGGTTTTATTGATTTTCTTAGAGGCTTGTCCGACTAGTATAGATGTTGGGAGTTGACTAATAATTCGTATTTTGTTATCTTTCTTAAATTCTTTTATTCTTGGATGATGATTACTCTGTTGATATTGAGGGTTATTTATGGAAACCCTGTTGATTTGTGTTGAACTGAATGAAAATGGCTCAAAGGGTTAGCTTGGGGCTACTCATAGCCTCAAGCACCGTGTGACGCTCTGGGACCCATTTTCTTGGGCGTTACAGCGTCAGACAGTTCTTACAGTCCCGAGGGACCACAAGCTAACCCATAAGCTGGTACCTGATGTGAGCACTATAGAACATGATCATAAATACGGAAGAATACTAATATGCCATAAGGTTTTAATAACTAAATTCAAAACTGAAATATAAGTTTATAGAAATAACTGACTGAATATAATAAAATAATGATAAATTGGATAACTAACTGTAATATCTGAATATTTAATAACTGAAAATAATGTCTGATAAGCCTCTAAAATTGAATGACTATAAGTTGATGGGATAGGCCATAACTAACTACTAAATGGAGACGGGAAATAAATAAGTCGGTCCTTGAAGTATGAGGACTTACCACTGCTATAGCTGAGGATCTGATAATTCTAATCGTGAGCCGAGAATTGAGCGTCAGAACCTATGATATAATACATCATAGTGCAAAAGAAAAGGTATGCAATCAGTACTTTGAATGTACTGGTATGCTAAATGAGGTAGGTTGATATGCATGGTTTCATGAACAGGACTAATAATTAACTGAATATGCATATAAATCATGGAGTACTGAATAGAGAACATGATATTTGTAGGTACTGGGAATATGTGGAAATATGTAAATACTGAGTATGCATGAAAATCTATAAATCCTGAGGATGTATGACCGAGTATATAACAGGAACTAAGTAAAATCTATAAACTGAAATAATTGATATATGTATGCTTTGATCAAGAAACACTAAGACTGAATAACTGAACTGAAGTTGTAATTGAGACTATATCTGATACTGTATCTAAGAATTTTGGAGGTATCATCTAACCGACATTCCCCAATTTAAGCTAATCGAGGTCCAACCTATAAACCCAGTTAGAAGAGTGTTAATACCATGCCACAGGTACTAACACTGGATGTGTGGATCCACTAAACTATATAATATCCAAATGACTAAGGGTGTCAAGTCTAAGCTGATGGATGACCCCTGCGAGATAGTCAAGCCTAATCTAATGGGTGACTTCTCATATCCTATGTTGGCTATGTAGTTTCGGAGTATAGGGACTGCGTCTAATGACTTTGCCTATCTGACAAGGAATCCACAATCCCTACACTCGATCGGCGCTAAATCCTACTCCCAGAAAGACACTGAAATACTAGACTGTTCCTAGTTTAATTGACAGATAACTGACTATTCTGCTAATGCTAATAGTATATTTTCAAGACTATTCTTTAATCTACTGAGAATAGACTAAATAAATATCTATGGTTTTTGGGTATTCAATATCCCCATGACTCAAAATAACAATGGTAAAATAACCCTAAAGCTTGGAGGACAAAGCATGAAGGCTTTTATTAAATCAATCACTCTTGTAGGAATTTTATCAAACACTTGTACTTCATAATTTAGTCAATTCATGGGAATAGTATAAAACTTTAAATAATAGCATGACTTAAATATTTATAACACTAAATCATGATCTAAGTCAAAGAATGACAATAATAAAACATGGGGGATTTGATAACAACGATAATTGCTTTAAAGTATGATATAAAATCAATATTCATGGAGTTCATGGAGATCCATAGTTTTAAATCAAAATTTAATATCATAAATCTTGAAAATATGATAGAGTTGTAATTAAAATGGATACTTGGACTCCATGTTTTAAAAGAATCAATGGATAAACATCTAACATACCTGGGATAATGAATTTGGAAGGATTGATAGGGAGTTTTTAAGATTTGGCCTTGATTCTTGAGAGCTAGGGTTTCTTGTTCTTGAAGAGAGTTGATTTTAATTTAAGAGAATGATGAAAAAGTGAGAAAATAATACACTCTTAGGATTAAATCTCGTGTTTAGGCGGATTTTAGGTCATGGGAAAAGACCAAACGGCCCCTGAAATTTCAAATCGCAAAACTAGAAAAATTCCCAATTTTTGGCCTTGGCGCTACACGGCGCTATAGCACCGTGTCGCTAGAATCGAACAACTGGGTATTGACGGATTGGCATGATATGGAGGAATAATAGTGCCCTTTTGATTCTGAAATTCACCCTTGGCACGATGCGCCATTATTGCGGACAGGACAATGAAAAAGGACTATTGGGATTTTAATTGACGGCGCGAGGCAGTGGTTTTGCGGAGCTTCACTGGAAATTGATAATAGTCATTTATGCTTACTCCACGATGCGTTAAGGTTTAAAATGAAGGTGTCTCCATAACTTCTTACCCGCTTATCAGATTTGGGCGAATTTTATATCATTGGAAAGCTAATTCAATTTCCTACGCAATGTTAGGCTCTAAACTGACAAATAATGATTGTTTCAAAAATTATAAATACAAATACGCATGTATTGGTACTTAGATATGCTAAGAAAATGTGAGGTATTACAACTTTCACAAGTAAAGTCAATCCAAAACTACGAAGAGGGTTAGTACTTAAACACTCGAAGACCAAATTGATTTACAATAGCATACATCTATTTGGTTGAAAGACTTTAGATGAACCATAATAATTAGTTTTTCATCCGTTACCCCAAGACAAATTATATATAACATAAACCTGCTAAAGTTATGGAATTTAGGGAGCACAATCTTAGTCTATTCTCATGTATTGAATACAACAAAGAAGTTCTTAAACATTGGTTACTTATAACTATAAATCTTAAAATCTATTACTTTTTAAGTTGAATCACCCTTGAAATACTGAATAGTGGTTGAATAACCATTAATGACATATTTTTTCCATATTCCCTAAGGAATTTGATCCCAACCTTATTTGGGTTTTATATTTGACAACACTTTATATCTTTTTGGGTGTGTACTCTGGGAATATAAAATTTATCAACGATTTTAGGAATACAATGTAGTAATAGTTTAATATTGTTTTTTGTGTTCGAGGTCCTTATTTCTTCACTAAATTCTTTATTATTATTTTTGTTCTTTTAGGTGTAATGGCTGATAGTCTTGACACCACAACACCACATATATGATAAACTAATTGATGCTCTATAAGCTAATGTTGCTTAGGAAGCTAGGGTTACTCAGTAGTCTAAATCTACCGATGTGGCTTCTACCATTAAAAACTAGCAAAATACTACATGAAACTCCCCACAAGAGGGCAAAAACTTTTCGAAATGCTTCATATTTTACTGGTGCCACGATACAACCCCTAATAGATACAAAAGCAATATTTGATATTACTATGATTTAGTTTCTTAGCATGAAGGGATTAATTTGGAGGTCTAGCTGGAGAGAACCCAAATCAACACCAAATGTTTTTCACTAGGATCTATAAGGCATATGAGTTAATGGGTGTTACATACGAGGAAATAAAACTTAGGTTATTTCCTCACTGTCAATAGGCTACTTTTTAATTAAATAAGTTATTGGATAAATACATCTCCTGCTGGTCAAAGTTGACTACAACTTTTCTAAGGAGGTTACTAACACGACCCGAACAAGGTCCTAGTTTTATCGAGTATCTCATGTCCAACCAGGACTAGGGACTACCCCAAATACCCTACCATTAACCACCCTACACTGCATGTTTAATGAATTACAAACATATAACAAGATGATACAATAATAATGTAAAGACAATAAAGTAAGTCAATAACAATAACCGAACAACTACAACAAAAAGTGAAACGAATACCAAACACAATGCCAATACCAATACCAAGGCTAACACTAATACCGACATCACCCATGCCTATAGTAGTCCGACAAATCCTCTACATCGGGACATGCACCCGACTATAGAAAAAAATAAAACCAAAGATATAACAATAGATGAAAGAAGTCCATAGAATGAAATAGGTTCTTTTGATGTATGGAAGCTCACCACTTCAATTTGACTCAAAGTTATCCCCAAATATAAGTCACTAAGCAAAAGAAATAGTAGTATGGCCAGTTTCTACATCGCATGGGGACACATTGCCTGAAGAGGGTTAGCAAAGTGAATGCTAGCATGTAACTCAGGGATAAAGGTAAAACAATGCCATCATTCAAAACCTTATCAAATAACCATCTGCAGTCATACACACACACACACACACACACACACATATATATATATATCTTGCTGTGATAGTGAATAAGTTTAAGCATGCAATTTGAAACCTTGACCTAAGCTGTGTAACTTTGCCATTCTAAACCTCCACCCGCGGGCTATATGAGTTCAGCTCCCCCTATTGAAAGGGACCCAGTATGTGTTAGTATACAAAGCGAAGGTATCAAGAAAGAACAAGGAATTCCCCTACTCCACGTCAATCCATGATACAAATATATATCAATAGTGTGAACAATGAAGAAAGGTCATCATGAACAAACCTCATATCAGCAAACATGAGTTTCCAGTATTGGTCCTCCCTAGGACACCCACCTTCTATGACTTTGCACATGACCTCCTTTAAGAAAATATTAAAATTATTTACACCCAATCATTTTTAACTAGTCTTTTAATTAGGCATTAACCGTTGTTATAGTCATATGTAAATTAGAGCTTGCAAGTCTATTACCTTCTACCATATAGAACTATTAAGCAAATATTAGACTCCACTGTTTGTAATTAAACCAAGACCATGCCCACCAAGGCCTTCCAAAAAACATTTAAAATAAAACCAAATCAATTAAGTTCCATTACCATTGATGCTATGCAAAGATTCCTAGAATAGTCAAACTGTGTGAGAAAATCATATTCATAGGCAATTTCTCAAATAGGCTGAGGGCATGCCATTAAAAAAGCCTAAATCATCAAATTTTGGGTTCAACCATGACCCCTTAGTTAAATCATCATTCCCATGCACCCACATGTGCAAAACCATAAATAAAAACATGTATAATAACAATTTAAACCATAGAAGGCAATATTAAATAATATGCATTTAAACCCCTCTACCTTTTTTCAAAACCAACATTAATGATCATAATAAATTCTTAAAATATATGATTTTAGTAAACTAATACTGAGGGAATAGTCACCTACCTGAATTACAAAGATTCATAGAGAGAAATTGATTTCGAAGGCCTTAGATGACTATTTTGGAAAAACCCTAGTAAATTTTGCTTGATAGGATTTTGAGAGACTAAAGAGGATGTTTAATCCTACAAATGTAATATCCCGACCGTTTCGTAAGCCTAAATTCATTTTTTGAGAGAATGAGAAAGAATTCCATAGTGAATAATGTATAACATGATGTATCTCTCTAATTTCTACTTTCTATCATGTCGATATTTGAATAAGCTTTCCGTCGATACCAATTTCATCAAAATTGGAGATCAAATCAAGAAGTTATGACTGTCTGAAGTCCCAGTCATAAAACATTATTATTTAGACCCTCAGCGCGTTGCGAAGATGAGTAAATTCCTAATTTTCACTTACCAGTGAGCCTCCATGACGCTAAGGCTCAATATCAGGATTGTCAAATTCTAGTACACCAATGCAGTTCCACCGCATTGAGGTGCCCTTTTAGGTCATAAAAAAGTGGCAATAAAATTTCACCGCGTCGTGCCACTGAGCAGTTTCCCAATTGTCGAAAATCCAGTGAAGGATTGCGATCATGGCACGTCCCTCCAGAGCCACAAATTGGGCTCCAGTTTTAGAATTTTCTCAAGGGAATTTTGGTCTTTTAGCCCAGTTTGGCCCTCTATATATAGATTTAAGTAGAGAAGAGAAATTCATTCTTCTCCATTTCTTTTCCGAGAAATATCTAGAACTAGTGTTTATCTCTTCCAAATCCAAATCAAATCTTCTCCAAGAAATTCAACAATTTTTCCATAGATTTCACCAAGTTGTTCAAGAATTTAGTTTTCCAAGTCAAAGGCATCAAGAAACTTAGCTCAAAAGTGTGAAGAAGAGTTTTCAATCAAGTCTTTTCATCTTAAAGTTATAATCCAAGGTATGTGGGGTTTTCAACAAGATCAATCCTTTTGTTCTTGTGCCCAAAGCTTTGATTTCTATTATGGATTTATGAGATTTTGCAAGTGGATTTATACCCAAATTACTTCGTCATGAGACTATGAGAATATAAACTGTTCAAACTTTGTTATACATGATTATTTTACTATTCCTAATTTATGAGTTGATATTTAATATTATGAATTTTATATTTCTACCATAAGTTGATATTTCAAGTGCCTTCAAGATACGTGTCATTCTTTAAGCTTCCTTATGGCAAATTGGATTATTGAGTATATTGATTCATGAGATTGATTTGTTACATTGAGTCTTGATATGTCCTCAAATTTAATGATATTGCCATGATTTAATGAATTGATATATTTTGATATCGAGAAAGATTGATTTGATTTGATTTGAGTCGAGTTAGGAATCCACATATTGATTATGATTTGATAAGTGGGAAAGACATTTGATTTGATCTTCATGATATACCCTTGTGATGTTTGTGGTGGATTTTCTAACACGTTCTGAGCTTGTTTCTAGTAGTAGTATTTAGCACTGAGCGGGAAATGTGATATTTCTCCCGAAACTATGTGTCACCGTAGAATTGGTATTGATATTTGTGGGCTAAAGGCCGAGTATGAGATTGTGATCACTAAATTGAGGTTGTACTCTCTGTCAAGAGTACGACGTTCCCGCCAATGTGGGGTTCTCTCCTAAGAAGGGCAAAATATTTGACTCCATGTAGCTCACATGGTTTTTGTCAATTATAAGAACCTCCTATCCATAAGAGTTGAGTTTCTTGAATTATCGAGTCACTCCGAGTCATGAGTTAAAGATTTGAGTTATTTATGATGATTTATGATGTTTTTATCATATGATTTATTTACTATGAGATCATGAAAATTATATTTCAATCTAACTCAAGCCAAGTCAGCCATCATTGTACATATGCATATTTTCATGAAATTGATGATATTATTTACATTGTTGCATGCACCCCCATATGCTGAGTACATTCCTAAGTGTTGACCCACATATTTTCCTATGGGCTACATCTTTTCGTAATTTAGGTTCAGATACTCAGCCGCAGCCGTATTAGCAATATTTTAGTGCCTCAACTACATTTCCCTCAGTGGTGAGTCCTTATTGTTCGAGGACCGTGTCTATTTTTTTGGTGATATCGTTCTATTGTTATGGCTTTCAGTACTATCTGAGTCAGTTAGGGGTTTCTCCCAATGGCTTTTTAGTCTTGAATAGTAGAGTCTTTGCCATACTAGAGTATCAGTATGTACAGAATGTCAATATTTTGATTGTACAGGCCACATATCTTTGCTTTTGAGTATGTCCATAATATGATATCCTTTCTTATTTTTGCATGACTACCATCAAAGTGAGTTCAAAAAGGGATGAAAGACTTTGTGAGTTATGTTGAGGCCACACGTGGCCTTAAGTACCGTGTGACGTCGCGGGATAAGTTCTTGGGGCGTTACAAGCTTCGTATTAGAGCCTAGTGTTTAAAATGTCCTAAGGATTATGACAAGACTCATTATGTAGAGTCTTGATCATCGGTGTGTAACGCGCCACATCTATGAGCAAGAGGCTACGGGATATTTTAGGAAAAGTCATTTCTTTCTTTCAAATGTCTATCGTGCCTATGACTATTTCTCTTTGCTATTAATTCATGATCTCTTATGATAGAAAATGCCTCCTCATAGAGCTCACAAAAACAATGAGAAACCTCAACCCGTTGATCTATTGAACGAGCATATGTCCCTAATGTAATTTCGGGTAGCTTTTTAGGCGCTAGCCCAGGCAGTTACCGCAAATGCTCAAGCTAATGCCCAGGCTACTGTTTCACCTCCGCAAGAGAAAAATTCTGCTGTAGCTCGAGTTCGTGACTTTATACGGATGAATCCACCTGAGTTCTATGGGTCTAAGGTAGGTGAAGACCCACAGATGTACTTGAATAAAATAAGAAAGATTACCCAGATTATGCATGTGACTGAAGAAGAGAGTGTTGAATTGGCTTCCTATCAAATAAAAAATATTTCGTATGACTTAGTAGAGATGTGGGGGAAGAGTAGGGGGGAGGATGTAGCTCCCATGACTTTGCAGTTATTCCAAAATGCATTCTTGGATAGATTTTTTTCCTCTTGAGATAAGAGAAGCAAAGATAGAGGAATTTATGAATTTGAGACAAGGCTCCATGACTATTAAGGAGTATTGTCTTAGATTCAATTAGTTATCCAAATATGCTCCTAGTATGATGGCTAACTCCAGGACCATCATGAATAAGTTCGTGATCGGTGTGTCGAGTTATATTATGAAAGAGTGTAGATCTTCTATGATTAATAGAGAGATGGACCTCTCTTAGCTAATGATACATGCCCAACAGGTTGAAGTTGATTAGATAAAAGAGAAGGAAAGAGTAAAAAGGAATAAAAGAGTTAGATCAGAGCAGCAGAGATCCGGTCAATCCAGATTCTATGGAGGGAATCTCCCTCAATTCTAGGGATGTGCATTTATGCCCGTGCCTTTCTCAGTTAGTGCTCCCAATCCTAAAAGCAGGTAGGAACAGGGGAACAAGCCAATCCCATCTAGGTCTCAGGAAAGTGTAGGTAAGTGACCTCATCCTTCTTCATATGACAAGTGTGGTAGAGATTATTTTGGCAAGTGTTTTTTATCAGAGGGGTTGCATTGGTTGTGGAAAGTTGGGCCACCGACTTAGAGATTGTTCGTCTGCTAGACAGGGGAGTCGAGATACTCATCCCCAGAGTCAGGCTGCCAGTGCCCCTTCTCCTGTAGTCCACCCAGTTCTTCCACAGGTTGTCTCGTCTAGTACTATAAGTGGTTTGCATCAAAATTGTTTCAACACTATACCACCTCTCCAGGAGCAGGAGGACTCTTGAGATATTATCAGTGGTATGTTTGTATCTTTCATTTTGATGTGTATTTGTTGATAGACCCTAGGTCAAGCTTTTCTTATGTGACTCCTTTGGTGGCTATGAATTTTGAGATCAGTGCTGAAAAGATTCCTAAGCCTATCCTAGTTTCTACCCAGTAGGTGAATCGGTTGTTGCTAAACAAGGGTATAAAAAGTTTCCTATCAATGTCCTTCACGGAGTCATGTTTGCAGACTTGATTGAGTTAGACATGTTTGATTTTGATATTATTTTGTGTATGGATTGGCTTCACTCTTGTTATGTGTCTATAGACTATCGTACCCGTGTACTCAAGTTTCAGTTTCCCAGTGAGCCAGTCTTTGAGTGGTCCGAAAATTCTGTATCCCCTAAGAGTCATTTCATATCTTACCTTAAAGCCAAAAAATTAATATCCAAGGGTTGCATCTATCATTTTGTTTGAGTTAAAGACACAAAGTCCGAGCCTCCGACTATTCAGTCTATCAGTGTTGTCAGTGAGTTTCTTAATGTTTTCCAAGAACATCTCCCAGGGGTACCTCCCGATAGAGAGATAGAATTCGGGATTGATCTTCTTCCCGACACAGAGCCTATTTTTATTTCTCCATATCATATGACCCCCACAGAACTTAAGAAGTTGAAAGAGAAACTCAAATATCTTTATGATAAGGGTTTCATAACGCCCAGTGTGTCTCCTTGGGGCGCACCCATTCTGTTCGTACAAAAGAAAGATGGTTCATTATGTATGTGCATTAACTATCGTCAACTCAACAAGGTCAAGGTCAAAAATAACTATCCTCTTCCTACAATTAATGGCCTATTTGATCAACTGCAAGGTGCCAGTTATTTCTCAAAAATAGATTTGAGATCCAGTTATCATCAACTTAAGGTAAGAGAGTGTGACATTCCAAAGATGGATTTCCGCACCTGTTATGGTCATTTTGAGTTTTGGGTTATGTCTTTCGAGCTAAGTAATGCCCCAGCAGCTTTTATGGACCTCATGAATTGGGTGGTTAGACAATACTTGGATATGTTTGTTATTGTGTTCATAGATGATATTCTTGTGAACTTCTGAAGTAAGAACGACCATGTAGATCATCTTCAAAATATTTTGCAAACCCTTAGAGATAATTAATTATTTTCCAAGTTTAGCAAGTGTGAATTTTGGCTAAGGTCAGTTTCCTTTATGGGTTATATTATTTCTTTTGAGGTTGTTCAGTTGATCCTCAAAAGGTAGAAGCTATGAAAAATTAGCCTAGACCTATCTCTCTGCCTAATATTAGGAGTTTCTTAGGTCTATCTAGCTACTACCATCATTTTGTTGAAGGCTTCTCTTCTATTACGTCTCCTTTGAATTAGTTAACCCAAAAGAAAGTTAAATTCTAGAGGTTAGATTCTTGAGAGAAGAGTTTTCAGAAGTTGATGACTCGACTCACTTCAGTCCCTGTGTTGACCCTTCCTATTGGTGTAGATGATTTTATGGTGTATTGTGATGCCTCTAGAGTTGGTTTGGGTTGCGTATTGATGCAGAAATGTAAGTTTATAGCCTATGCCTCCAGGCAGTTTAAACTGCATGAGAAGAATTACCCAACCCACGATCTTGAATTAGCTGCAGTGGTTTTTGTTTTAAAAATTTGGAGACACTACTTGTACGATGTTTATGTTGATATCTTTACAGATCATAAGAGTTTGCAGTATGTTTTTACTCAAAGAGAGTTAAATCTTCGACAGAGGCAATGGTTAGAATTGCTGAAGGAATATGATATGAGCATGTTGTACCACTCAGGCAAGGACAATGTAGTGGCGGATGCCCCTAGCAGGTTGTCCATGGGTAGTGTAGTGCTTGTAGAGAAAGGTAAGAAGGAGTTAGTTCGCAAAGTGCATTGTTTGGCGATGTTGGGTGTTAGATTGCTTGATTCAGCTAAGGGTAATGTTTGGGTCCACAGTAGTTCCGAATCTTCTCTAGTTTCAGAGGTAAAAGAGAAGCAAGATATGGATTCTCGTTTGGTCGACCTGAAAGGTCAGTTAAAGACCAAAAGGTGGAGGTTTTCTCCTAAGGGGGATATGGTGAATTGTGGCTTTAGAATAGGTTGTGTGGGCCTAAAATTGATGATTTCAGACAGAGAATTATGGATGAAGTGCATGGCTTGAGGTATTCTATTCATCCCAGTACTACGAAGATGTACCGCGATTTGTAGGAAATCTATTGGTCGAATGGTATGAAGAAGGATATAGCAAAAATCGTAAAAAAGTGTGCAACTTGCCAACAGGTGAAGATAGAGCACCAGAGACCCGGTGGTATGATGCAAGAATTTAGCATTCCTACTTGAAAGTGGGAAGAGGTGAACATGGATTTTGTGACCGGTTTACCTCTCTCTCGACATCATCGTGATTCGATTTGGGTCATTGTAGACAGGTTGACTAAGTCCGCGCATTTCTTGCCAGTGCATACATCTTTCACTGCTAAGGACTATGCTAAGTTGTTCATTCGAGAGTTAGTCAAGTTGCATGGAGTTCTGTTGTCTATCATCTCCGATAGAGGTACTCAATTTACTTCTCATTTTTGGAGAGCCTTTTAGAAGAGTCTTGGCACCCAAGTTCATCTTAGTTCCATTTTTCATTCATAGACAGACCATCAGGCTGAAAGGACCATCTAGACTTTGGAGGATATGTTGAGGGCATGTATTCTTGATTTCAAAGGAAGTTGGGATGAACATTTACCATTGATTGAATTTTCTTATAACAACAGTTTTCATGCTAGCATTGGAATGGCTCCATTTGAGGCTTTATATGGAAGGAGATGTAGATCACCCATAGGTTGGTTTGAAGTGGGTGAAACTGCTGTGATTGGACCTGATGCTATATTGGAAGCTATGGAGAAAGTTAAGACGATTCAAGAAAGTTTGAAGATATCCCAGAGTCGTTAGAAGTCATATACAGATGTGTGAGAAGAAGAGCTCTTGAGTTTGAAGTTGATGATTTAGTGTACCTAAAAATTTTACCCATAAAAGGGGTGAAGAGATTTGGTAAGAAAGGAAAGCTTATCCCCCGATATGCTGGCCCTTACAGAGTTTTGGATCATGTTGGGAAAGCAGCTTATGATATTGAGTTGCCTATGGAGTTGTCAATTGTCTACCCTGTCTTTCACGTTTCTATGCTTAAGAAGCACATTGGCGACTCTGCTGTTGTTGTTGATCCATCGTAGAACTTAGACATTCGGGATAGGCTTTCTTAAGTAGAGATTTTAGTTAAAATTATAGATTATGAAGTCCGTAGACTAAGCAACAAGGAAGTTCCTTTGGTTAAAGTTCAGTGGCGAAATCGATCAGTTGAGGGTGCTACTTAGGAAGTAGAAGCATATATGCGACTTAAGTACCCCCATCTCTTCTCTGCAAGTTCAAATCAAGATGAAAGTATTATTTTTCCTTAATTCAGTTTCCTCCTAATACAGTGTATTCGGTTATATAGTTGTCTTCCATCTTGATTCGTGCATTCAGTGAAGTATCTGAAAGTCTAGAGTAAAGTAATCCTATTGAATAGATTATTTTAGTAGGGCATTTTCAAATGTCCTCTTTTAACTTAAGTCTAACTAGCAACATTCGAGGATGAATATTTCCAAGAGGGAGATATTGTAATCCCCGACTATTTTGTAAGACTAAATTTATATTTTGAGCGAAAGGGAAAGAATTCCAAAGTGAATGATCTTCAAACCGTGTTGTAGTTCCCTAATATCTACTTTATATCATATGGAGATTTGAATAAGATTTTTGTCGATACCAATTTTGTCAAAATCGGAGATCGAAGAAAGAAGTTATGACTATCTGAAGTCCCAATCGTCAAACATCGTTATTTAGACCCCCAGCGCATGGCGGAGATGAGTAATATCCCAATTATCACTTACCAGTGAGCCTCCGCGATATTACCACGTCGCTCCAAGGATTAATATTAGGATTGTCAAATTCTAGTGCACCAACGCGATTCCACCGTATCGCAGTGTCCTTCAAGGTCATAACCAAGGTGGAAACACCATTTCACCGTGTCGTGCCACTGTTCAGTTTCCCAGTTGTCCAAAATCTAGTGAAGGACTGCGATCATGGCATGTCGCGCTAGGTCCAAAAATCGGGGTCCAGTTTTAGAATTTTCTCAAGGGCATTTTGGTATTTCCGCCTAGTTTGGCCCTCTATATATAGATTCAAGTAGAGAAGAGAAATCCATTCTTCTCCATTTCTCTTCCAAGAAATATCTATAACTAGGGTTTCTCTCTTCCAAATCCAAATCAAATCTTCTCCGAGAAATTCAAGAATTTTTCCATAGATTTCACCAAGTTATTCAAGAATCAAGTTCCCCAAGTCAAAGGCATCAAGAAACTTAGCTCAAAAGTGTGAACAAGAGTTTCCAATCAAGTTTTTTCATCTTAAAGTTATAATCCAAGGTATGTGCGGTTTTGAACAAGAGCAATCCTTTCGTTCTTGTGCCCAAATCTTTGATTTCTATTATGGATTTACATGATTTTGCAAGTGGGTTTATACCCAAATTACTTCGTCATGAGACTATGAGAATATAAATTGCTCAAGCTTTGTTATACATGATTATTTTACTATTCCCAAGTTATCACTTGATTTTAATATTGTGAATTTCATGTTTCTACCTTGAGTTAATATTTCAAGTGCCTTCAAGATACGTTTCAAGCTTTAAGCTTCCTTCGGACAAATTGGATTATTGAGTATATTGATTCATGAGATTGAGTTGTTACAATGAGTCCTGATATTTCCTCAAAATTAATGATGTTTCCATGATTTAATGATTTGATACATTTTGATATTGAGAAAGATTGATTTGAGTCGAGTCGAGTTAGGAATCCACAAATTAATTATGATTTGATAAATGAGAAAGAGATTTGATTTGATCTTCATGATAGACCC
>NW_025893110.1:655221-656820 GCF_002878395.1 Capsicum annuum
TAAACAAGCTAAAGTTATATGTATTGAAATTCAAATTAGAGAAAGAAGCCATAATCATGTTATTATGACAATCAATATTAGTTATTAACCTCTATGTTTACTTGTTTTCTTGATTTATTAGTTTTGGTTGATTTTAGCTATATTGAACATCGTCAACTCTAAGTCTACTCAACTAACCCTAATGCCTATGGTCATTGGTCAATGGTGAAGTTTATGTGATTTCTCTTATACATCAACTTAGCAATGCTAATATGTCTATTATTATCTATTGTAGCAAGTTGTTCCTTTTTTTATAAGATTCACAATAAAGTCATATTTTCCCTTCTAATATATATAAATTGCTTATTCCTACTTTACTCTACGTAGCATGGAGAGTGTTTGATAGTTGATTAGTCGATCAATCAATTGAGATAAAGAAAAGTTAAATAACCTAATAATTAAAATCAAAATTAAACAATACAATGATCAAATATTAACTTTTATGACATAACCATAACCCTAGATACTCATAAATTGATTACAAGCAATCAAATTCATCAAAAACTGATACTGAAATCATTAAAGATGTAGGACTAAAAAAGAACTTTATAATGATTCGTTCTTTCTCCCTTCTCTATGTTTCTAGGATTTAATCAATAAAAATTACCTATGAATATCAAAGTAAATTTTCCTTAAATTTTAGACCAAGAAAAACCTTCTATAAATTTGGCTTGAGGTGATTCCTTGGGTGGCAACCCGGTGACTCCCCAAGCCATTTGGGCAATGGATTTACGAGTCATATTTAGGGGATGCCTAATGAACTAGGGTTTTTCCCAAGTATTGACTTAGTGTATTTTGGCATCTTTGGCATATTTTTATATTGTTAAGCCTCTTGTGTTGGTCTTGCACCTTTTACTTTTTCTTGATCAATGTTCTTCTCTTCTACATAGACTTCAATGCTCATATATGCTCCACTTTATGTTCAATCTCTTTTAATCTCATTCCTATAAATAAAGATACCAATATAATTGTGATTGATATCAAATAAACTCAATATGATAGAAAAAAGAGATCCAATATAAGGCAAATTATTCAATATAAAGTAACTCTAAGCCTCACATAAAGCCCCAATAATGTGGTTCATTTAGGAGTAGAACTCTCAATACTTTGACTATAACTCTTTTCTTAGCATTTATACTATTGTTAACACAATCTCTTATTCCACCTTTCTTTAGAGAACTCTTACATATCTTGGTCATCCTTTATGATTTATGTTTGGACCCAATTTCCCCTAAAGGAATTGGAGGTTTTCTGGGGAAAGCTATTCTAGCTCTCCCGTATATGTTGTTCTAGTGGCTACATTTTTTTGCTTATACATTATTTATCAACTTCTTTTGCCTTTGGCAAAGTGAGGCTTAAATTTTCTCTTTTATGTATTCATTTTTATTAGATCCATATCCATATGGTAATCTATGTCTCCACTCTTGTTATTAGGTAGCGTTCCTCTCATTTACATAGATGCATTATCATCACCAGGCTATTCCATGACTTTTTCTTCATTCTTTTGGGATGCTAAATTATCTATTAAGTAAATCAATCAAATAAGACAAACAAAGTAAA
>NW_025893110.1:656920-668475 GCF_002878395.1 Capsicum annuum
ACCCTAAAATTGGGACAGTTTAATTTATATGAGGTCAAGAGCAAGTATTGCAATTAAGTTCTTATTTTTGATTTGCGTACCAGTGGGTTGATTATTGATTAGTTAAATAAATTATAGGAACATGATTAGTGGTGATTAACAATGGGAATTAAATAAATATTAATAAATATAAGAAATTCTTAATCGATCTAGTTTTTGAAAGTTGAGACCATTATTTGGAGAGTTATATGAAATTTAGATAAGGAAACTATTTCTTAATGAGCAAGTAAATTTAGGAAATTATATTAATTGTGAATTGGAATTAATGTTGATTTTACAAGTCATTGGATAAACTATCTATAGTCTACAATAAATGGACCTAAGCTAATAAGAATTCTCTATCTATACCCTTGCTCTATCTACACCCTATATTACAAAGACCAATGATATTGCTCTAGGTGTCAAGCCTATTATAGGTGCCAACCAATATATTTTAGGGTGTAGAATGGTACATCTCATGAAGATGATGTTTTTGGTTAAAAGTTCTCTCTGATATGCCATTCGTTAAAATTGTCCCATGAAAGCACGACTTGAGTAATCATCTCTCAATCATTCATAGGTCCATTAATATTCCCAAAGATCCTTTTCTCGGTCATATCTCCCCTAGAGGATCTTACCCAAAACAAAATGCATGAATTTGGCTCAAACATAATTTGAAACATAATATATCTAAAGTAAATATATGTGTAGTAACTTAAAAATATAGATAAAAGTTAAATAGTGATACAAAAATAGGTTAGCTATAATATTTCCAAGTTTTGTTGGCGGCAATTAACATGAATTATTTTTACTATTTGGTTTTGAAATTTCTTATTAGAGACCAAAAGTTGATTAACTATCCACGTTGTTAGTTATAAGTACAAATGTTTTACATATGTTTTTAATATTCTAATGATATACTTTACTAACGAGATTTATAATTATGTATTATATTGAAAATAGAAAAATTTATAATGTGTATCTACATTTAAAATAAGATGTATGCCTACATTGTTAACTCAAAATAGATGTTAAAATGTTACTCGGTGGTCTCATTGTTTTTCTATCTAGTGGTAATTAATTTTTTGTTTGTTGATATTTCTTTATATATTCCATTTTGTTTGTGTGTGTGCGCAATTAAATATATTTTTGACGAAGGTGTTTACTGAAGATTAGGTAAAGTTGCATTTGTAAGTGAATTAAGAGCACACATTAAAATTTAACATTACTTTGGGTACAATTTACAAGTAGTTTATTGCTAGGTGATTAATAACAATAAGATATAAAGTGTAACCTACAAACTGAAGAACTTAGGTGCCAATTAGGCCAGATTGGATGTGTGGGTGAACTCTATTAGCATCTCCCATCCAAAGGGTCACAATTGGTTGAACAACTTAGGTGCCTTTTTAGCCACATACTTCTTCATAAATCCCTTCACATGGATGAATCCTCTAGTGTTTCTCCCGACCTTGTATTAGGTACGACAAGAAATGTGGGTAATCATCAATATGTAGACTAGTTGACATTTGGGTTGGCCATGATATATAGTCCTAAAACTATCACATTATCATATTTAGAGACCAATCAAGGATGCTACCAAAGGAAAAGGGAATCAGAAAATCGTTTTAACAATTTTTGGGCAAGCTACTACCAGACTATCACTGCAGTGATGCTTCTGTCAATGCTGCAATATTGATGCAGCGATCGAGCATAGCCATAGAAACATGCTAGTAGTAAGAATCTATCGTAGAAGTAATGCCATCATCCCCAAATACTCCCAATCCTCTCTAATGATGGGTTCCTAAATTTAATTCAAAATTTGGAGTTCTAAATATAAATCGGGCTTCGAAGAGTACTAGTAAACTTTTTTTAATAACAAATTAGGAGTGATTAACTCCTAATACAAGACCAAATGGCTTTAAATCCTCATCTTTTACCCATTTCAGGCTTAAAAATTACCATAAACATTGTAAACCATATTCATATATTATTGTAGGAGCATGGAGAATGTAAAATAGACTAGCCTGCTTTGTGAATACCTTCAAGATTTTTTTCCCTTTCTATGTGGAAAATAAAGCCCAATTTTGATCAACCCACTTTTTACCATAGATCCATTACTATGGGGAATTTATATAGATATTTTTAGGTCTTATTTTATCATCAACAAAGAGAGTTTTAGCACTCACAAAAGAGATAAAGTGTACAAATTTTTGCACCCTAATTTAAGCCAAATAGTCAACTTCAAATTACAATTTCTTCTATGTTTCTTGTCCGATTGAGTTGATTTTTTATTTATTATTCCTCTCAGCTCAATGTTTGATTAGAAACTTACAAAATTGGATTTGCTGGCCTGTAGCTCTATTTTTCATTCCCAAACAACAACTATATTTTTGGTGTTTGTGTTTCTTTTTATTCTCTAATTTTGATACTATTTTGTCGTGTTGTTGCTCGTAGTTTGACACTTGTTTTGTGGCCAATTTTTGAGAACAATTTTGTAACTCTTGGTGATTATTGTGGTGGTTTTTTTCCGTGGTTTTTTACTCTTCACACCGAAGGTTTTCAATGTAAATTTAGCGTCTTGTTATTATTTTCTCGTCATATTCATTTGGTTGATTTATTTGCTTCCTATTATTTGTTTTACTTGAGTTTTATAGTCTCCTCTTGGTTCAAATTGAAAGGGAAAGGTTAGAATTAGGTATTTTTCCACTGCTACTCTATCGTGCACTTTGATAGTGCTCCCTTACCATTCCTAACAATGTGGTATAAGAGAGTTAGTTGTTGTTGATTGTCGATTTGAATGATGGAGAAAAATATGAACAAAATGATATGTTTGAATGGTAGTAATTATCATATTTGGAAAGTCAAGATGAAAGATCTTTTATTTATCATGAAAATTCATTTACCTATATTTGTGTCTACTAAACCTCAATCCATGACAGATAAGGATTAGCAATTTGAGCCCCTACAAATTTGAGGATATATTAGACAATGGGTTGAAGATAATATTAGAAATCATATTGTGAATGAGACACATGTCAAAAGTTTGTGGGATGATCTTGAGACACTTTATGCTTTGAAGACTAGCAATAATAAGTTTGTCCTACTTAAGAAACTCATGAATATTTTGTATAAGGAGGGAAGTCCTATTTTTGATCATATAAATAATTTTCAGGGTATCCTTGACCAACAATCTGGAATGGGTGCAAAATTTGATAAAATAATTCAGGGACTTTGGCTTCTTAATACACTACCTGACTCTTGGGAAACTCTTCAAGTTTCTTTGACTAATTCTTCTCCTGCTGGTGTTGTAACTATGAAATACGTCAAGTGTCGTGTCTAGAATGAAGAAATAAGAAGATTTCAAGCCTCATCTTCTTCATCCTCACACTCTAATATTTTCATTACGTAAGAGAGGAGGAAAAAAGTCCATAGGTACGAATGATAGAGAAAAAAGTAGAAGAAAGTCGAGTTCCAAATTCAAGAATGTTAAATATGACTATTGCAACAAAAAGGTCATATCATGAAATGTTCCTACAAGTATAAGTGAGATAGTAGATGGCAAAATAAAGAAGATGATAATGAAAATCATGTTACCATTGTTGCTAATGATGATCTTCTTGTTTGTTGTGGTGAAAATGCCATTAAACTTATTCTTAATAATTCTAGCTAGTTTATGAATTCTTGTGCTACTTCTTATGTTACGCAAAAGAATAAATTATTTTCTTCTTATATGGCAGGTAATTTTTAGATATTGAAAATGGGCAATAATGATGAAGTTAAAGTACTTAGCATTGGCACTGTTTGTTTGGAAAGTAATAATGGTTCCAAACAAGTCTTCAACAATGTAAATCATGCTCCAGATGTTTGCTTGAGTATTATTTCTATAGGATGATAATGTAGGTTATGTTAACACCCTTAGTGCTAGCCAGTAGAATATTACTAGAGGTTTGATAATTATGGCTCGAGGTGATAAGTTGTCTAACTTATAAGTATTCCAGGGATCCATTTCTAGAGGCTTAGTAAGTTTTATGGACAATGATAGTTCATCAAATTTATGGCATAGAAGGTTGAGTCATATGAGTGAGAAGGGGATTGATAGTTTGGCTAAGAAAAAATTGCTTTCTGGAGTGAAACAAGCAAAGTTGAAGAAGTGTGTTTATTGTTTAGCCGATAAACAAAAAAGAGTTTTTTTTTCAGATTCATCCACCTTCAAGAAAGCTTGATTTACTGGAGTTGGTAGATTCTTATATTTGTGGTCCTTTTAAAGTAAGGTCTCATGAAGGTTCACTTTAATTTGTGATTTTTATTGATCATCATTCCCGTAAACTCTAGGTATTTCCTGTGAAGTTCATGTATCAATTACTTGATGTGTTCAAGGTTTTTCAGGCCTTAGTTAAGAGAAAGATAGGAAATAAATTAAAATGCATCCGCTCAGATAATAATGGTAAGTATATTGGTCATTTTGATAGAAATTACAGGGAGTAGGGTATTCTACATTAGAAAACTCCTCCAAAAACTCCGGTTTAGCAGAGAGGATGAATATAACTCTAGTTAAGAGGGTTAAATATATGCTTTAAAATACTAATCTGCTAGATTCGTTTTGGGCAGAAGCATTTTATACTACTGCTTATGCTATCAATTTATCTCAAATTATTGCTTTGGATGGTGATTACGTGATAAAGTTTGGTCAAGTAAGAATATTTGTTATGATCATCATAGAGTCTTTAGTTGTAAAACTTTGTGCATGTTCCTAAGGATGAAAGGTATTAGTTAGATATTAAAACTAAATAGTGTGTATTTATTATGGTCAACCTAAATTTGGCTATCTTTCTATGATCCAGTTGAGAAGAAACTTGTTAGAAGTCATGATGTTGTGTTTTTTGAAGACCAACCAATTGAAGATTTTGACAAAGTTGAGAAGGTTGATTCTCTAAGTAGTAAAAACCTAGTTGATGTTGGTCTAGTTCCTCTTACTACTTCTCTTGAATAAAATCTTCATGATTATGAAAATCAAGTTGATAATGAAGTTGGCGATCATATTTAGAATGACCAGCATTATGTTATTGATGCTCTAGTGCAAGTTGATATGGTTGATCAACAACCAATTCTTGATGCTTTCAAAATTTCTCAGATGATCTACTAGAGAGAGAATACCTTCATCTCGTTATTCTCCCAGTGAATATGTACTCTTGACTGACGGAGGAGAACCTGAGAGTTTTGATGAGGCTATAGAAAGTGAAGAAAAGTAAAAATTGTTTGATGCTATGGAATATGAGATTAAATCTTTGCATGATAATCACACCTTTGATTTTGTTAAGCTACCTAAAGACAGAAAAGCTTTGAAAAATAGGTGAGTTTTTTGGGTAAAACATGACGATGGTAACCTAATCCAAGGGTACAAGGCTAGATTGGTTGTGAAAGGCTTTAACTAGAAAAAAGATTTGATTTTGATGAGATATTTTCTCCAATTGTGAATATTTCATCCATTCGTGTGGTTTTAGGCTTAGCTACAAGTCTAGATTTAAAGGTTGAGCAAATGGATGTTAAAACTGCTTCTCTCCATGGTAAATTAGATGAATAAATTTATATGGGGAAGCCTGAAGGTTTTGAAATCAAGGAAAAATAGAGTTATGTTTTCAAATTAAAAAAGAGCTTGTATGGTTTGCATCAATCTCTCAGGTAGCAGTACAAGAAATTTGGTCCTTTATGAGTCAGCAGGGCTTTAAAAAAACTACTTCAGACCATTGTGTTTTTGTGTAAAATTTCTCTGATGCTAAATTTATCATTGTGTTGCATTATGTTGATGGAATGCTTGTTGTTAATCATAATGCTTACAGGATTCATAAGTTGAAGCAATAGTTGTGTAAGTATTTTTCTATAAAAGACTTAGGACAAGCAATGCAGATTCATAACATGTAGATTGTAGAATGGACATAAAGTTATGGTTAACACAAAAGAAGTACATTAAGTACACCTTTAGCTATAAACTTAAAATTGAGCATGAAACAGTGTCCTTCCAGTGATGATAAGAAGAATGATATGAAGAGAGTTCCCTATTCTTCAGCTGTTTGTAGTTTGATGTATGCAATGGTTTGTACTATACTAAATATTACTCATATTATTGGTATTATTAGCCATTTTATTCTAATCCAAGAAGTCAACATTAGAATGTTGTGAAGTGGATTATGAAATATATTTGTGGTAATTCAAGTCTGAGATTGTGTTTTGGTATAGAGAAGGTAATTTTTTTATGGTTATTCTAATTTTGACATGGTTGGTGATGGTTATACTCGTAAGTCTACTTTAGGGTATTTGGGTTCTTTTGCAGGGGGAGCTGTGTCTTGCCAATCCAAGTTACAAAAATATATTGCTCTATCTACTATAGAATTTGAGTTGATTGCTGCTGTTGAAGCTTGTATAGAATTGCTTTGGACAAAGAGATACTTGGGGGAAATTGGTGTTGCTCAAGAGAGGTATGTGCTTTATTATGACAGTTAAAGTGCTATACATTATGGAAATTATTCTATATTTCATAGCCGGTCTAAACATATTGATGTTAGATACCATTGTATTTGAGATATGTTGGATTCTAAGTTGCTTGAACTTGATAAGATTCATATGGATGATAATGTGTAAGACCCCACAAAATCCTAAGCTTAATTCAGTCCTTTAGACTTGTCAAGGGGTCCCAGACTTAGAATATTTTAGCTTAGTACTCAGACTTGGTGCCATTCTAGTCTATGAAGGTTGGCAATCTGATTTTACGATCTTTACATCCATTAAATATTGACGTTTAGGTTGATTCATGATCAAGAATGTTCATGGATGTTTCTGGACAAGTTTCAGATTTTTTGGACTTCATGTGAAGTACCTTTCGAACCTTAAAATAGTGGAACAACACGATCTTGGCACACCGCATCAGTGATCGCGTTGAATAATATTTTTCCCAGCTACCAGCATCTAATTCTAGTGAATCAATGCGAACATGGCGCGATGCATTGACAATCGTGTCGGTACCATCGACGCACCACGTTGACCTGCACGTCGGTAGCCCAATTTTCTGTCATTAAAAGACCATGTTCTTGGGGGTATTTGGGTCTTTTTTCAACGTCCTTCAGCCCCCAAAACATGAAATTAAGCCCTTTGGAGAGCAAATATAATCATTCATTCTCTTATTATCTCAAGAACAAAACCCTAGGTGCTCAAATTTCAAATCAAGAAATCAACATTCAACCATAAACTTTCAAAAATTCTTCAACAAAGGTATGTGAAATGTTCATCCAAGGGTTCCTTCCACCCTTGGTGTCAAAGAATCAGTTTTTAAACTTCAAGTCTATGAATTTCTTGTATATCATGATGGGTTTGATCATGTTCATGTTTATAATGATTATTTGAGTTTTAAATCTATGTGTTAGGCTAATTCTCATGTGGAGTTTATTGATTTATATGTCTTACCATGCGAGATCATGTTAAAGCCTTCAAATTATGAATTTGATGATTGAATTGTGTGCTCATATGTTGATTGGTATTATGCTCATGTTCTATTCCTTCTAAGTTTTTGATAAATTGTTTATGTAAACTATTAAGAGATGGAAATCATGCAAGTGTTTGTTAAAATGCCCCAATGAATAAATGATGATCCAGTTTATAGTTTACATGTTTCATGTTTATGTCATGTCTCTTAATTTATGATATCGAGTCTTAGGGTACTTGTATCCAATAATTTATCTGATTACCTAGAGCCATGGTTAGTCATATAATAACATCAGTCACGTCACGATCAGTAGTACCCTCAGTTAGTTATAGATCTCAGGAAAACTCAGTAGATTCAGTAGTAGTTCAATCTAACTCAGTATTCAGTTAAGACCTCAGTAAACTCTATCAATTAACAAAATTTAGTAGTATTCCATCAGTTAATGGAACTAAGTGAACTCAGTCTGGTTCAGCCAAATAGTAATCTCAGTAATCATTTAGCCCAACCTCGTACAGACTAGCAATCAGTTCAGTGTCTATTTCAGTTGGGAGTAGGATTCAGTAATGAGTTAACCTAGGGATAGGGGCATTCCAGGAAGTAGAGGATTTGACCATTAGTAGCAATCCCTGTGTTACAGAAGTACATAGCTAGCATAGGTTGAGGTATATTTCTACCAGACATTATGAGGGTTGATACTTCTCATCCGAGTTATCCTGCAAGCGAGGGTTGACGAAAAGCTTACTTTTAGAAAGGATTAACTCACAACTCATCCTTACCCATGGAACGGTATTGACACCCTTCTAACTGGGTTTATAAGTTGGACCTCAATAAGTATAGAGAGGGGAATCTCAGTTAGTTGATTACTTCCCACAGTCTTAGTTTTAGTCTTAGTCTTAGACTAGAACCCAATCTAGTTGTATAGTTCCAAAACTATCTGTTATAGTCACTTAGCTCAGTATGAAACTCAGTATAGTTCCTGAGAATTCAAGACTATCAGATACAATCACCCAGTCATTAGTTATACAATATCAATTATCCAGTAAATCAGTTTATGAATATTCAGACTCAGTGTTTAGTGTTATGATGATTTCAGTTATGGTATACGTATTAATGCACTTACTCTTACTCAGTTATATTCATGTTACACAGTTATTATTGTTCATTTATATGAACCCATGCATTTCAGCCTACCTCACTGAGCTTACCAGTACATTCAATATACTGACTAATGCTTTATGTGCTATGATATCATATATCATAGGTTTCGATGCACAACCTCCAAAGCACCCTCAGTAGACAAGTCTTTTATCATTCAGTCTATCTGTGAGTCCTCTAAGTTGAAGGACATGATTACTATTTATAGTATTTTGGTTTATGTAAGTAGATAGAGTTATTTAGGGACTTGTCCTATTAACTCCATAGTTCAGATAGTTAGAGGCTTCCCATACTAGAGTATTTCAGACAGTTATTCAGATTTTAGTTATGTCTTTCAGTTTTGGTATTTAATACCACATTCAGTATTATTCGATATTATTTATGGATTGAACCATATGGCATGTTTCCACCTAATTCCATATATTATTTAGTCTTATTGTTCAGTTATTGCAGCAGGTACCAGTCATGGGTTAACTTGTGGTCCCTCAGGATTATGAGCACCATATAGCATCAGGGGTACAAACTCGGGGCATTACAAACTTAGCATTTAAGCCTAAGGTTTAATAGAGTCCTAGGAAGTCTGGAATCCGTATCTAGTAAAGTCTTGTAAATTGGTGTGTTACATGCCACACTTATGGATAAGAGGCTACGAGATGTTTTGGGAAAAGTTTTCATTCTTTCTGTATTCATGTTGTGCGAGTGAGCACAAGCTCAAGTTAAATTCTTAGTTTAATTCCTCTCTTCCTTATGCTTCCAGAACATGCCTTCCAGAGAAGCTAATGAGAGAAGTACTAAAAATCAATCAGCCCCTTCGCCCATTGAGGCAGATCCCCTGAATTAGCATATCTCCCACTCTGAATTTAGAGTTGCTTTCACCCCCTTAGCTTATTTAGTAGATTCTCAAAACAATCAGCTAGCCATTATCCTATCAAGGTTTATAGCTCATGCTCTGCAAAGTGGGGAGAAGATGGTAGGAAAGAAGAGAGAGAGAATGAGAGTACCAGAATGCCTAGTCCAAAAAATGGCCGAACAAATCCTCTCTACTAACAGTATGGTAGAAACAACTAGGGTATCTGCAGATCTGGCAGTAATGTGTGTTTTAGATATGGCAAGCCAGGCCACCGAGTCAAAAAGTGTCCTCAGATAAGTTCACAGAGTCAGCATACCCGTCCCCCAGCTCAGTCCGATTGCCTGAATCAGCAGGGTTCCTCTTCCAGTGCCACTAGTGGGCAGTGCCCAAATAGATTCTATGCTCTTCTGTCCTGATGAGATCAGCAAAGTTCTCCTAATGTGATCACTAGTACATTACAAGTTTTCCATTTACATTTTTACGCTTTGCTAGATCCAGGGGCTTCTTGGTCTTATGTTACTCCTATGTAGCAGTTGATTCTGGAGTCAGTCTTGAAGTTCTAGCAGAGCCCTTCTTAGTATCTACCCCAGTGGGTAAATCCATCATCACTAGGAAGGTATACAGGAACTGTTCGATTATGCTATCTCAGAAAGTCACTTCAACAGATTTAGTCAAATTAGATATAATGATTTTGATATCATTCTGAGCATAGATTGGCTTCATTCCTACTATGTCTCAGTCGACTGTAGAAAAGATAATTGTCTAGTTTCAATTTCCAAATTAACCTATCCTAGAGTGAAAGGGTAGTACTTCAACACTTAGGGGTCAACTTATTTCTTTCCTTCGGGCTAGAAGATGATATCTAAGGGATGTGTCTACGATATCGTTCAAGTCCAGGACTCTAGTTCAGAAACCCCTACTCTTGAATTAGTATCATTAGTATGTGAATCCCAAGATATGTTTCTCGAAGATCTTCTCAAAGATTCTCCCAAAAGGGAAATTGATTTTGGAATTAATCTTCTCCCAGATACTTAGCCCATATCTATCCTACCATATAGAATAGATCTAGAAGAACTCAACAAATTAAAGAAACGGTTAAGAAAGATGATTCGTGCGTAAGAAAGATGATTCTCTCAGAATGTGTATAGACTACCATCAGTTAAACAAAGTTACATTCAAGAACAAGTATCCGTTCCCTAGAATCGATGACTTTTTTGACCAACTTCAGGGTGCCAGTTATTTCTTTAAGATAGACCTCATATCAGGCTATCTTCCACTCAGAGTTAGGGAAAGTGACATCCTAAAAATAGTTTTTCGAATTCGGTACGGTCACTTTGAATTCTTAGTCATGTCCTTTAGTCTTACCAATGCCCCAGCAGCCTTCATGGACATGATGAACCATGTGTTCAAGCAGTACTTGGACATATTCATCATAGTCTTCGTAGATGACATTATTGTCTACTCCCACAGCAGCATAATCACACGGATCATCTCTGAATCATATTTCAGACTCTTAACCCCATTAGTTATCATGATATCTATTCATATCTTACATGTCCGCTCTATGATCGTAGATCACATTCGAGCACATTAGCAAAAGTCATGTACGGTTACATTTCCTAGTATAAGGAATTCCAGTTCACATGGTATTACAAACCATGTTCCACAAATACAAAAACTCTAAACTCAGGTTATGTAGCTCATGACTCAAGTACTCATGTTATGATTTATAGTATCCTTAGTTCCCATGCCTCATGATACCCTCCTAAAAATTTGGCTAAATTCAAATCATGACATGTATACCTTCATCCTAGATCTTTTAGTAAATCCACACAAGATGTTGATATTCTATTTCTCGAGCCTCAGTTAAGTGTCGAGTCCGATATGGTATTCAGTAATCAGTAATCAATATTAAGATAGTTCTACAGAACTATGGCTATCAGTTATCAGTTGCTTAGCCATCAGAATCCAGTACTTCAGTATTAGTCTAAACCTCAGTTACTAGTACTAGTTATTAGAACTCAGTATTCAATTCTAGTATGATTCCTAGTTATAGTC
>NW_025893111.1:0-3665 GCF_002878395.1 Capsicum annuum
CTTTCTCACCTTCTACCACATGCAAAACACTACCCATGGACACTCTACTTAGGGCATCCGCCACAACATTGGCCTTGCCCGGATGGTACAACACACTCATATCATAGTCCTTTAATAATTCTAACCATCGTCTCTGCCTAATATTCAATTTCCTCTGGGTAAACACATACTGCAGACTCTTATGATCAGTGAAAACATCAACATGGACACCATACAAATAGTGTCTCCAGATTTTCAAAGCAAACACAATAGCAGCCAAATCAAGGTCATGGGTGGGGTAATTTTTATCATGGAGTTTCAACTTTCTCGAAGCATAAGCTATCACCATACCCTTTTGAATCAATACGTAACCTAACCCAACTCTCGAAGCATCATAGTACACCACAAAACCATCAATACCATCAGGCAAAGTCAAAACAGGGGCTGAAGTAAGTCAAGTCTTCAACTCCTGAAAACTTTTCTCACAAGTTTGGACCACAAGAACTTCACTTTCTTTTGGGTCAACCGAGTCATAGGAGACGCTATAGAGGAGAAACCCTCAACAAAACATTGGTAATAGCCAGCTAAATCCAAGAAACTTCGAATATCAGTCGGAGAAATAGGTCTAGGCCAATTTCTAACAGCTATGGTCTTTTCGAGATCAACTCTAATACCCTCAGAAGAAATGATATGACCCAGAAAAGCAACTGACTGTAGCCAAAACTCACACTTACTAAACTTGGAAAATAACTTGTGATTTCTAAGGGTTTGGAAGATAGTTCGGAGATGATCCGAATGTTCATCCTCATTATGGGAGTACACCAGTATATCATCGATGAACACTATGACAAACATATCCAAATATGATTTGAACACTCGATTCATGAGGTCCATGAAAGCTGCTGGAGCATCATTTAACCCGAAAGACATAACAAGAAACTCAAAATAGCCATAACAAGTTCGAAAAGCAGTTTTTGGGATGTCATACTCCCTAACTTTGAGTTGATGATAGCCGGAATGAAGGTCTATCTTTGAGAAATAACTTGCACCTTGCAATTGGTCAAACAAATCATCTATTCTCGGAAAGGGGTACCTATTTTTTATGATGACTTTATTCAGTTGGCGGTAATCAATGCACATACGCAAAGAGCCATCTTTCTTTCTCACAAACGACACAGGAGCACCTCAAGGAGAAATAGTAGGCCTTATGAAATCCTTATCAAGTAGATCTTTGAGTTGATCTTTCAACTCTTTAAGTTCTGCAGGGGCCATACAGTAAGGAGGAACAAAAATAGGCTGAGTATCAGGAAGAAAATCAATCCCAAACTCTATCTCTCTATCAGGAGGTATCCTTGGGAGATCATCCGAAAAGACATCAGAAAACACATTGATGACGTTCACAGACTGGGGAGTTAAAGTCTCAGACTTAGTGCCTTTGACTCTAACAAAATGGTAAATATACCCCTTGGAAATAAGCTTTCTAGCTTTGAGGTAAGAGATAAAATGAATCTTGGGTGACACAGAATTCCCAGACCACTCAAACATGGATACACCCAGAAACTGAAACTTGACCAATCGGGTTTGACAATCAATAGAGGCATAAGAAGAATACAATCAGTCCATACCCAGAATCATATCAAAATCTACCATGTGTAACTCAATCAGATCAGCCAACAAGTCTCTATGAAGAACAGTAACAGGATACTTTTTATATACTTTCTGGGTAACAATCGAATCACCTACTAGAGTAGAAACTAGGATAGGCTCAGGAATAATCTCTGGACTCATTTCAAAATTCACAGCAATCAAAAGTGTAACATATGAGAAACTGGATCCAGGATCCAACAAAGCATATATATCAAACTGAAATATACGAAGCATACTAATAATAATATTGGGAGAGTCCTCCTGTTCCTGGCGGGACGGTAAAGCATAGAATCTATTCGGGCGCTTTCCCGCCAGCATTGCTAGAAGAGGCACCCTGAGCTGGGGCTGGGCGAGTCACTGGAACTGGAGCACTAACAGTCTGAGTCTGGGTCTGAGGGCGATAGTCACGATGCCCTTGTCCATCCTATGGACAATCTCTAAGTCTGTGACCCATGTCACCACAACGAAAACAACCCCTCTTCTTACCTCAACACTCACCCGAATGAGCCCTACAACACTTAGGACACAGGGGATAATTTGGCTTACTGCCAGTACTATACTGGGACCTAGATGCATATGACCTAGTACCTTACTTCTGCCTACCTCTATGTATGGGAGCACTAGTAGATGGTGGTACTGGCATAGACGAATGATCCTAATACTGAGGGCGACTCCCTCCATGCAATCTAGTCTGACCCTATCTATGCTGCTCAGACCTAGCTTTCTTATTCCCTCTCATTCTATCTCTCTCCTTAATCTTATCTACCTCAATCTATTGGGCATGAGTTATTAGCCTAGAAAGATTCATCTCACTATTCAGCATAGCAGGCCTACACTCCTTAACGACATAACTAGACACTCCAGTCACAAACTTACTCATACTAGCCCAATTATCAGCCACTAAGTCAGGAGCATACTTGGCCAACAGATTGAACTTTAGACAGTACTCCCTAACAGTCGTATAGCCCTATCGCAGGTTCATAAACTCTTCCACCTTCTCCTCCCTTATCTCCCAAGGGAAAAACTTATCAAGAAATGCATCCTGGAAATCTTTCCAGGTTGAAGGGATAGCTCCCTCACATATACCTTTCCTCCAAGAAACAACCCAATCATAAGCAAGGTATTTAAACCTATACGCAGCCAAATTCACACTATGTTCCTCAGATACATGCATCATCTGAGTAATCTTCCGCACCTCCTCTAAAAACAACCATGGATCCTCATCAGACTTGAACCTATGGAATTCCAACGAATTCATCCACATGAAGTCACGAATCTTGGCAGCAGCTAAATCACCTCCCTGCTGCTATGGAGGCAGGGCCGAGTTGGCCTGAACATTTGCAGTAACAGCTTGGGCCTGTGCCTGAAAGGCTGCACAAAATTTAGCATGAGACACATTTTCATTCAATAGGTCAGCGGGTTGAGGTTCCTGACCATCATTATTTCTTCTCACTCAATGTTGAGGCATATTTTTAAAAGAGGAGAGCACGAATCAATAGTAGAGAGAGACATTTTAAGCAAGATAGACTTCTGAAAGAAAGAATCACACTTTTTCCTAAAACGTCTTGTAGCCTCTTGTTCATAGATATGGTGCGCTACACAGTGATGATCAAGACTCTACTTAACATGGCTTGTAAGACTCCCTAGAAAACCTTAGGCTCTGATACCAAGTTTGTAATGCCCCAAAAAATGGGGACCGGAGCATCACATGGTGCTTGAGGCTACGAGTAGCTCCAAGCTAACCCTTTGAGCCATTTTTCATTCAGTTCAACACAAATCAATGGGGTTTCCATAAATAACCCTCAAATATCAACATCAACATACTTATAACACACACTTTCTAAAAAAAAAACATAATTTCCAATGGGGATTCATGACCCAAATATCAAAATCATGATAAATATCGTTCAAGATTCATGCTTTATATCACCATACATGAAAATTCATCTTTCAAAATTATAAACATCAAGATTTCATAATAATCATCATAAGATATGGGTTCATGCTTCAAATTCATAAAAATCAAATAAAAATCATGC
>NW_025893111.1:3765-11662 GCF_002878395.1 Capsicum annuum
GGTTCTTGGAGTTCTTGAACTAGGAACTTGAAATCTTGAATAAATTTGCAGAATTAATGGTAAACTTTGGAGGTTCTTAAAGTTAGATGTAGGAGTTTAGGGTTTTCTTTTTGAGGGAGTTTGATGAAATATAACATATAATGCTTCTAATAGGCTTTAATATAGGGTTTGGACGGATTTTGAGTGAGGGAGAATGACCAAAACGCCCCTTAAAATCAAAAAAATTCTCGAATCTGTCCTTTGATGGACTGTTTTGATAGTCCGAAGTAGATCAACCATAACGTTTCACTCCGATATTCAAATTGGATGAAACCAATTTCATTAGAAAGAGTACTCTCATATATTTCCACTGATATATAGTATCTTACCCAGATCATTGGGTACGAGGAGTTATGATTGTTTGATGTTGACCAAAAAATTCACTTTTGATAGGTTGAAGTAGATCGACCATAACTTTTTGCTCCGATTGACAAATTGGATGAAACCAATTTCATTGGAAAGAAGAGTCGTAGAGATTTCCTTTGATATATTATGTACAAGGAGTTAGGATTGTTTAAATTTGGAGCAAAAATACGCTAGGCCTCAGTACTTTTTCCGGCACATTTTACTGTTCACTACTATTCACGGTTCGATAGGAATGTTCATAACTCATCGCTCGGGTGTCCGTTTTGGATGATCCACATATCGTTAGCAAGCTTATTTGATACTCTACATAATGGTGGGTAATAATCTAAGGCATCTCGAACGGAAAATTTATAATTCATTCTAGAAGATAGAACCTAACACGTTTACGCACAAGATTTCAACGAAAAATTTCTTGGGCTATTACAAAGTACCTACACTTGAACATTTTCAAGTCACTTATCCACTTTACAAGTTACCAAACTAAACTAAATTCCAAATGAAAAGTTCACATTTCAAGTACCTACAATTAATCACTTTCAAAGAACTATTTCACTTTACAATTTACCAAACTAAACTAAATCCAAAATGAAAATTTTACATTTCAAGTACCAACATTTAATCACTCTCACAGCTCTAATTCACTTTATAAGTTTTCAAACTAAACTACATTCAAAATGAAAATTTCACATTTCAAGTACCTGCACTTAAATCACTTTACAAGTTAACAAACTGATGTAAATTGAAAATTAAAATTTCACACTTCAAATACCTACACATACACACTTTCAAATCACTAATTCATCTTACAAGTTACCAAGCCAAATGAAATTCAAAATGAGAAGTTCAAATTTCAAGTACCTACACTTAATCACATTCATGTTACTAATTCACTTTACAAGTTACCAAACAAAACTAAATTCAAAATGAAAAGTTCACATTTCAAGTACCTACACTTAAACACTTTCAAGTCACTAATTCACTTAACAAATTAGCAAACTAAACTAAGTTCAAAATGAAAAGTTCAAATTTCAAGTATCTACACTTAAAAATTTGAAGTCACTAATTCACTTTACAAGTTACCAAACTAAACTAAATTCAAAATTAAAAGTTCAAATTTCTATTACCTACACTTCACCAATTACAAGTCACTAATTCACTTTACAAGTTACCAAAGTAAACTAAATTCAAAATGATAAGTTCACATTTAAACTACCAACACTTAAAAATTTCAAGTCACTAATTTACTTTACAAGTTAACAAACTAAACTAATTTCAAAATGAAAAGTTCACATTTCAAATACCTACATATAATCACTTTCATGTCACTAATATTCTTTACAAGTTGCCAAACTAAACTAAATTGAAAAATGAAAAGTTCACATTTCAAGTACCTACATTTAATCTCTTTCATGTCACTAATTTACTTTATAAGTTACCAAACTAAACTACAGTAAAAACGAAAAGTTCACATTTCAAGTACCTACACATAATCACTTTAAAGTAACTAATTCACTTTACAAGTTACTAAACTAAACTAAATTCAAATTAAAAGTTCAAATTTCAAGTACCTACACTTCATCAGTTTAAACTGACTAATTTACTTTACAAATTACCAAACTAAACTAAATTCAAAAAGAAAGGTTCACATTCAAAGTACCTACACTTAAAATTTTCAAGTCACTAATTCACTTTACAAGTTACCAAACTAAACTAAATTCAAAATTAAAAGCTAACATCTCAAATACCTACACTTAAATACTTTCAAGTCACTAATTCACCTTACAAGTTGTCAAACTAAACTAAATTCAAAAAGAAAATTTCACATTTCAAATACCTACGCTTAATCATTTTCATGTCACTAATTTACTATACAAGTGAACAAACTAAACTAAATTCAAAATGAAAAGTTCACATTTCTTGTACCCACAATTAATCACTTTCAAGTACTAATTCACTTTACAAGTTATCAAACTAAACTAAATTCAAAATAAAAATTTCAATTTTGTTATCACTTTCATGTCACTAATTATGTTTACAAGTTATCACTTTCATGTCACTAATTATGTTTATAAGTTACCAAACTAAACTACATTCAAAATGAAAATTTCACATTACAAGTACCTACACTTAATCACTTTCAAGTTACTAATTCACTTTACAAGTTAACAGACTATACAAAATTCAAAATGAAAAGCTCATATTTCAAGTACCTACACTTACACATATTCAAATCACTAATTAACTTTACAAGTTACCAAGCTATACTAAATTCAAAATGAAAAGTGCACCTTTCAAGTACCTACACTTAATCACTTTCATGTCACTAATTCACTTTACAAGTTACCAAACAAAACTAAATTCAAAATAAAAAGTTCACTTTTCAAATACCTACACATAAACACTTTCAACTCACTAATTCACTTTACAAGTAACCAAACTACACTAAATTCAAAATGAAAGGTTAGCATTTCAAGTACCTATATTAAATCACTTTTAAGTTACTAATTTACTTTACAAGTTATCAAAGTAATCTAAATTATAATAGAAAGGTTTTCATTTCAAGTAGTTACACTTAATCACTTTGAAGTCATTAATTCACTTTACAAGTTATCAAAGTAAACTAAATTCAAATTGAAAAGTTCGCATTTCAACTACCTACACTTAAACGCTTTCAAGTAACTTATTCACTCTACTAGTTACAAAACTAAACTAAATTCCAAATGAAAAGTTGACATTTCAAGTACCTACAATTAATCACTTTCAAGTCACTAATTTACTTTACAAGCTAACAGATTAAATTAAATTGAAAATAAAATGTTAACATTTCAAAAACCTACACTTTATCACTTTTAATTTTTTAATTCACTTTACAAGTTACAAAACTAAATTAAATTAAAAATGAAAAGTTCACAAATTTCAAGTATTTACACTTAATGACTTTCAAGTCACTTATTCATTTTATAAGTTACCAAACTAAACTATATTCAAAATGAAAAATTAACTTTTCAAGTACCTACACTTAATCACTTTCAAGTCACTAATTCACTTTACAAGTTACTAAACTAAACAAAATTCAAATTAAAAGTTCAAATTTCAAATACCTACACTGAAACACTTTCAACTCACTAATTCTCTTTACAAGTTACGAAACTAAACTAAATTCAAAAGGAAAGGTTTGCATTTCAAGTACCTACACTTAATCACTTTCAAGTTACTAATTCACTTTACAAGTTACCAAACTAAACTAAGTTTAAAATAAAAAGTTCACGTTTCAAATACCTACACATAAACACTTTCAAGTCACTAATTCACCTTACAATTTATCAATGTAAACCAAATTCAAAATGAAAGGTTTTCATTTCAAGTACCTACGCTCAATCACTTTTAAGTCACTAATTCAATTTACAAGTTATCAAAGTAAACTAAATTCAAAATGATATGTTCGCATTTCAAGTACCGACACATGAACATTTTTAAATCACTTATTAACTTTACAAGTTATCAAACTAAACTAAATTCCAAATGAAAAGTTCACATTTCAAGTACCTACAATTAATCTCTTTCAAGTCACTATTTCACTTTACAAGTTACCAAACTAAACTTAATCCAAAATGAAAATTTCACATTTCAAGTACCTATATTTAATCACTTTCAAGTCTCTAATTAACTTTATAAGTTATCAAATTAAACTACATTCAAAATGAAAATTTCTCTTTTCAAATACATGCACTTAATCACTTTCAAGTTACTAATTCACTTTGCAAATTAATCTACTAAACAAAATTCAAAATTTAAAGTTCACATTTCCAACACCTACACTTACACACTTTCTAATGACTAATTCACTTTACAAGTTACCAAGCTAAATGAAATTAAAAATAAGAAGTTCAAATTTCAATTACCTACACTTAATCACATTCATGTTACTAATTCGCTTTACAAGTTACCAAACAAAAATCAATTCAAAATAAAAAGTTCACATTTCAAGTATCTACACTTAAAAACTTTCAAGTCACTTATTCCCTTTACGAATTACCTAACAAAACTAAATTCAAAATGAAAAGTTTACTTTTCAATACCTACACTTAAAAATTTCAAGTCACTAATTCACTTTACAAGTTACCAAACAAAACTAAATTAAAAATTAAAAATCCAAATTTCTAGTACCTACACTACATCACTTTCAAGTCACTAATTCACTTTACAAGTTACCAAACAAAACAAAATTCAAAATGAAAAGTTCACATTTGACGCGCCTACATTTAAACAGTTTCAAGTCACTAATTAACTTTACAAATTACCAAACTAAACTAAATTCAAAATTAAAATTTCACATTTCAAGTACCTACACTTAAAAGTTTTGAGTCACTAATTCAAGTTACAAGTTACCAAACTAAACTCAATTCAAAATGAAAAGTTCACATTTGAAATACCTACACATAATCACATTCATGTCACTAATTTACTTTATAAGTTACCAAACTAAACTAAATTCAAAATAAAAACTTCACATTTCAAATACCACACTTAAACACTTTCAACTCACTAATTCACTATACAAGTAACCAAACTTAACTAAATTCAAAATGAAAAGTTCACATTTCAAGTATCTACAATTAATCACTTTCAAGTCACTAATTTACTTTACAAGTTAACAAACTAAACTAAATTCAGAATGAAAATTTCCTATTTAGAGTACCTACACTAAATCACTTTCAAGTCACTAATTCACTTTACAGGTTACCAAACTAAACTTAATTCATAATGAAAAGTTCACATTTCATGTTACCTATAGTTAATCACTTTCAAGTCACTTATTCACATTACAAGTTACCAAATTAAACTAAATTCAATATGAAAGGTTCATATTTTATGTACCTACACTTAATCACTTTCAAGTCACTAATTCACTTTACAATTTATCAATGTAAACTAAATTCAAAATGAAAGGTTTGTATTTCAAGTATCTACACTTAACCACTTTGAAGACACTAATTTACTTTACAAGTTATCAAAGTAAACTAAATTCAAAATAAAAAGTTCGCATATAAGTAAGTCACTAATTCACTATACAAGTTAAACTAAATTAAAAATAAAAACTTCGCATATAAGTAAGTCACTAATTCACTATACAGGTTACCAAACTAAATTAAATTCAAAAATAAAAAGTTCACATTTCAAGTACCTACACTTAATCACTTTCAAGTCACTAGTTCACTTTACAATTTACTAAACTAAACTATATTCAAAATTAAAAGTTCAAATTTCTCGTACCTTCACTTCATCACTTTCAAGTCACTAATTCACTTTATATGTTACCAAATTAAACTAAATTCAAAATGTAATGTTCACATTCCAAATATCTACACTTAAACACTTTCAAGTCGCAAATTCACTATACAAGTTATCAAACAATACTACAGTCAAAATGAAAAGTTCAGATTAAAATTACCTACACTTAATCACTTTCAAGTCACTAATTCACTTTACAAGTTACTAAACTAAACTAAATTCAAAATTAAAAGTTCAAATTTCAAGTCCCTACACTTCATCACTATAAAGTCACTAATTTGCTTTAAAAGTTACCAAACTAAACAACATTCAAAATGAAAAGTTCACATTAAAAGTACCTATACTTAAAAATATCAACTCACTAATTTATTTTAAAAGTTACCAAACTAAACTAAAATCAAAATGAAAGGTTCGCATTTCAAATACCTACACTTAATCACTTTCAAGTCACCAATTTACTTTACAAGTTATCAAAGTAAACTAAATTCAAAATGAAAAGTTTGCATTTCAAGTACCTACCCTTAGTCACTTTTAAGTCACTAATTCACTTACCAAGTTATCACAGTAAACTAAATTCAAAATTAAAGGTTGACATTTCAAGTACCTACACTTAAACATTTTCAAGTCACTTATTCACTTTACAAGTTACCAAACTAAACTAAATTCCAAATGAAAAGTTCACATTTCAAGTACCTAAAATTAATCACTTTAAAGTCACTAATTCACTTTACAAGTTACTAAATTAAACTAAATCCCAAATGAAAATTTTACAATTCAAGCACCGTCATTTATTCACTTTCACGTCTCTAATTCTCTATATAAGTTATCAAACTAATCTACATTCAAAATAAAAATTTCACATTTCAAGAACCTGCACTTAATCACTTTCAAGTTACTAATTCACTTTACTAGTTAACAAACTAAACTAAATTCAAAATGAAAAGTTCACATTTCAAAAACCTACACTTAACACACTTTCAAATCACTAATTCTCTTAACAAGTTACAAAGCTAAATGGAATTCAAAATGAGAAGTTCACATTTCAAGTACCTAAATTTATTCACATTCATGTCACTAATTCACTTTACAAGTTACCAAACAAAACTAAATTCAAAATGAAAAGTTCACATTTCAAGTACCTACACTTAAACACTTTCAATTCACTAATTCACTTTACAAATTACCAAACTAAAGTACATTTAAAATGAAAAGTTTACATTTCAAGTACCTACACTTAAACACTTTCTACTCACTAATTTACTTTACAAGTAACCAAACTTAACTAATTCAAAATGAAAAGTTCACATTCCAAGTATCTGCAATTAATCACTTTCAAGTCACTAATTTACTTTACAAGTTACCAAGCTAAACTAAATTCAGAATGAAAATTTCACATTTCAAGTACCTACATTTAATTAGTTTCATGTCACTAATTCTCTCTATAAGTTACCAAACTAAACTACATTCAAAATGAGAAGTTCACATTTAGAGTACCTATACTAAATCACTTTCAAGTCACTAATTCACTTTACAGGTTACCAAACTAAACTTAATTCAAAATGAAAAGTTCACATTTCATGTTACCTACAGTTAATCACTTTCAAGTCACTTATTCACATTACAAGTTACAAAATTAAACTAAATTCAATATGAAAGGTTCATATTTTATGTACCTACACTTAATCACTTTCAAGTCACTAATTCACTTTACAATTTATCAATGTAAACTAAATTCAAAATGAAAGGTTTGCATTTCAAGTATCTGCACTTAATCACTTTGAAGTCACTAATTTACTTTACAAGTTATCAAAGTAAAGTAAATTCAAAATAAAAAGTTCGCATATAAGTACCTACAATAAATCACTTCCAAGTCACTAATTCACTTTACAAATTACCAAACTAAATTAAATTCAAAAACAAAAAGTTCACATTTCAAGTACCTACACTTAATCACTTTCAAGTCACTTGTTCACTTTACAAGTTACTAAACTAAACTATTTTAAAAATTAAAAGTTCAAATTTCTAGTACCTTCACTTCATCACTTTCAAGTCACTAATTCACTTTACATATTACCAAACTAAATTAAATTCAAAATGTAATGTTCACATTCCAAATATCTACACTTAAACACTTTCAAGTCACGAATTCACTATACAAGTTACCAAATTAAAGTAAATTTAAAATGAAAGGTTTGCATTT
>NW_025893111.1:14662-46729 GCF_002878395.1 Capsicum annuum
TTCAAAATTAAAAGTTCAAATTTCAAGTCCCTACACTTCATCACTTTTAAGTCACTAATTTACTTTACAAGTTACCAAACTAAACAACATTCAAAATGAAAAGTTCACATTAAAAGTACCTACACTTAAAAATTTCAACTCACTAATTCACTTTAAAAGTTACCAAACTAAACTAAATTCAAAATGAAAGGTTCGCATTTCAAGTACCTACACTTAATCACTTTCAAGTCACTAATTCACTGTACAAGTGATCAAAGTAAACTAAATTCAAAATGAAAGGTTTGCATTTCAAGTACCTACCCTTAATCACTTTTTAAATCACTAATTAACTTACCAAGTTATCAAAGTAAACTAAATTCAAAATTAAAAGCTGACATTTCAAGTACCTACACTTAAACATTTTCAAGTCACTTATTCACTTTATAAGTTACCAAACTAAACTAAATTCCAAATGCAAAGTTCACATTTTAAGTACCTACAATTAATCACTTTAAAGTCATTAATTCACTTTACAAGTTACTAAATTAAACTAAATCCAAAATGAAAATTTTACAATTCAAGTACCTACATTTAATCACTTTCACGTCTCTAATTCACTATATAAGTTATCGAACTAATCTACATTCAAAATAAAAATTTCACATTTCAAGAACCTGCACTTAATCACCTTCAGCTTACTAATTCACTTTACTAGTTAACAAACTATACTAAATTCAAAATGAAAAGTTCACATTTCAAAAACCTACACTTACACACTTTCAAATCACTAATTCTCTTAACAAGTTACCAAGATAAATGGAATTCAAAATTAGAAGTTCACATTTCAACTACCTAAAATTATTCACATTCATGTCACTAATTCACTTTACAAGTTACCAAACAAAACTAAATTCAAAATTAAAAGTTCACATTTCAAGTACCTACACTTAAACACTTTCAATTCACTAATTCACTTTACAAATTACCAAACTAAAGTACATTTAAAATGAAAAGTTTACATTACAAGTACCTACACTTAAAAATTTCAAGTCACTAATTCACTTTACAAGTTACCAAACTAAACTCAATTCAAAACGAAAAGTTCACATTTCAAATACCTACACATAATCACATTCATGTCACTAATTTACTTTACAAGTTACAAAACTTAACTAAATTCAAAATGAAAAGTTCACATTTGAAGTGTCTACAATTAATCACTTTCAAGTCAGTAATTTACTTTACAAGTTACCAAACTAAACTTAATTCAAAATGAAAATTTCACATTTCAAGTACCTACATTTAATCACTTTCATGTCACTAATTCTCTTTATAAGTTACCGAAGTAAACTACATTCGAAATGAAAAGTTCACATTTGAAGTACCTACACTAAATCACTTTTAAGTCACTAATTCACTTTACAGGTTAACAAATTAAACTTAATTCAAAATAAAAAGTTCACATTTCAAGTTACCTACACTTAATCACTTTCAAGTCACTTATTCACTTTACATGTTACCAAACTAAACTAAATTCAAAATGAAAGGTTCACATTTTATGTACCTACACATAATCACTTTCCAGTCACTAATTCACTTTACAATTTATCAAAGTAAAATACATTCGATATCAAAGGTTCGCATTTCAAGTATCTACACTTAATCACTTTCAAGTCACTAATTCACTTTACAAGTTATCAAAGTAAACTAAATTAAAAATAAAAAGTTCGCATATAAGTACCTACAATAAATCACTTTTCAGTCTCTAATTCACTTTACAAGTTTTCAAATTAAATTAAATTCTAAAATAAAAAGTTCACATTTCAATAACCTACACTTAATCACTTTCAAGTCATTAATTCACTTTACAAGTTACTAAACTAAACTAAATTCAGAATAAAAAGTTCAAATTTCTAGTACCTTCACTTTATCACTTTCAAGTCACTAATTCACTTTACAAGTTACCAAACTAAATTAAATTCAAAATGAAAAGTTCACATTTAATGTACCTACACTTGAAAATTTTAAGTCACTAATTTTCTTTACATGTTACCAAACTAAACTAAATTCAAAATGTAAAGCTCACATTTCCAATATCTACACTTAAACACTTTCAAGTCACTAATTCACTTTACGAGTTACCAAGCTAAACTAACTTAAAAATGAAAGGTTTGCATTTCAAGTACCTACACTTAATCACTTTAAAGTTACTAATTCACTTCACAAGTTATCAAAGTAAACTAAATTCAAAATGAAAGGTTTGAATTTCAAGTAATTAACCTTAATTAATTTTAAGTAACTAATTCACTTAACAAGTTATTAAAGTAAACTAAATTAAAAATGAAAAGTCGTATTTCAAGTACCTGCACTTAAACACTTTCAAGTCACATATTAATTTTATAAGTTATCAAACTAAACTAAATTCCAAATGAAAAGTTCACATTTAAAGTACCTATAATTAATCACTTTCAAGTCACTAATTTACTTGAAAAGTTATCAAACTAAACTAAATCCAAAATGAAAATTTCACATTTCAAGGACCTACATTTAATCACTTTCACGTCTCTGATTCACTTTATAAGTTATCAAACTAAACTTCATTCAAAATGTAAATTTCACTTTTCAAGTACCTGCACTTAATCACTTTCAAGTTAGTAATTCACTTTACAAGTTAAAAAACTAAACTATAGTCAAAATGAAAAGTTCACATTTCAAATACCTACCCTTACACACTTTCAAATCACTAGTTCACTTTAAAAGTCACCAAGCTAAATGAAATTCATAATGAGAAGTTTACATTTCAACTACCTACATTTAATCACATTCATGTCACTAATTCACCTGACAAGTTAACAAACCAAACTATATTCAGAATGAAAAGTTCACATTTCAAGAACCTACACTTAAACACTTTCAAGTCACTGATTCACTTTACAAATTACCAAACTAAAATAAATTCAAAATGAAAAGTTCAAATTTCAAGTACCTACACTTAAAAATTACAAGTCACTAATTCACTTTACAAGTTACCAAACTAAATTCAAAATGAAAATTTCATATTTCAAATACCTACACATAATCATATTCATGTCACTAATTTACTATATAAGTTACCGAACTTAATTATACTCAAAATGAAAAGTTCACATTTCAAGTATCTATAATTTATCACTTTCAAGTCACTAATTTACTTTACAAGTTACCAAACTAAATTAAATTCAAAATGAAAAGTTCACATTTAAAGTACCTACACTTAAAAATTTCAAGTCACTAGTTTACATTAAAAGTTAACGAACTAAACTAAATTCAGAATGAAAAGTTCACATTTCAAATATCTACACAATCACTTTCATATCACCAATTTACTTTACAAGTTTCCAAACTAAACTAAATTCAAAATGAAAAGTTCACATTTCAAGTACCTACATTTAATCACTTTCATGTCGCTAATTCACTTTATAAGTTATCAAACTAAACTACATTCAAAATGAAAAGTTCACATTTCAAGTACCTACACTTAATCATTTTCAAGTCACTAATTCACTTTACAAGTTACTAACCTAAACTAAATTCAAAATTAATAGTCCAAATTTCAAGTTCCTACACTTAATAAATATCAAGTCAGTAATTAACTTTACAAGATTACAAACCAAGCTAAATTCAAAATGAAAAGTTCACATTTAAAGTACCTACACTTGAAAATTTCAAGTCACTAATTCTCCTTACATGTTACCAAACTAAACTAAATTCAAAATGTAAAGTTCACATTTCAAATATCCACACTTAAACACTTTCAAGTCACTAATTCAAAATGAAAGGTTTGCATTTCAAATAATCGCATTTCATGAATGTGATTATGTGTAGGTATTTAAAAGTAAGCTAAATTCAAAATGAAAGGTTTGCATTTCAAGTATGTACAGTTAATTACTTTTAAGTAACTAATTCACTTAACAAGTTATTAAAGTAAACTAAATTCAAAATGAAAATTCGCATTTCAAGTACCTTCACTGAAACACTTTCAAGTCACTTATTCACTGTACAACTTACCAAACTAAACTAAATTACAAATGAAATGTTCACATTTCAGGTACCTACAATTAATCACTTTCAAGTCACTAATTTACTTTAAAGTTATCAAACTAATCTAAATCCAAAATGAAAATTTCACATTTCAAGTACCTACACTTAATCACATTCATGTTACTAATTCACCTTAAAAGTTAACAAACAAAACTAAATTCAAAAGGAAAAGTTCACATTTCAAGTACCTACACTTAAAAACTTTCAAGTCACTAATTCACTTTACAAATTACCAAACTAAACTAAATTCAAAATGAAAAGTTCACATTTTAAATACCTACACATAATCACATTCATGTGACAAATTTACTTTACAAGTTACCAAACTAAACTCAATTCAAAATGAAAAGTTCACATTTCAAATACCTACACATAATAATATTCATGTCACTAATTTACTTGCAAGTTTCCAAACATAACTAAATTCAAAATGAAAAGTTCACATTTCAAGTATCTATAATTTATCACTTTCAAGTCACTAATTTGCTTTACAAGTTACCAAACTAAAGTAAATTCAAAATGTAAATTTCACATTTCAAGTACCTACATTTAATCACTTTCATGTCACTAATTCTTTTTATAAGTTACCAAACTAAATTATATTCAAAATGAAAAGTTCTCATTTGAAGTACCTATACTAAATCACTTTCAAGTCACTAATTCACTTTACAGGTTACCAAACTAAACTTAATTCAAAATGAAAAGTTCACATTTCAAGTCACCTACACTTAATCACTTTCAAGTCACTTATTCACATTACAAGTTACCAAACTAAACTAAATTCAAAATTAAAGGTTCACATTTTATGTACCTACACTTAATCACGTTCAAGTCACTAATTCAATTTACAATTTATCAAAGTAAACTAAATTAAAAATAAAAGGTTTGTATTTCAAGTATCTACACTTAATTAATTTCAAGTCACTAATTCACTTTACAAGTTATCAAAGTAAACTAAATTCAAAATAAAAAGTTCGCATTTAAGTACCTACAATAAATCACTTTCAAGTCACTAATTCACCTTACGAGTTACCAAACAAAATTAAATTAAAAATAAAAAGTTCACATTTTAAGTACCTACACTTAATCAGTTTGAAGAGAGTAATTCACTTTACAAGGTACTTGTAATACCCCGATCATTTTCTAAGTCTAAATCCCTCTTTTGAGTGGATATGTATGACTTCCAAAGTGCTTGATGTTTAAACCATGTTGTATTTCTCTTAGTTCTACTTTTTTTGAAGGTAGATCATTGAATAAGTTTCCATCGATACCAATTTCATTGACATCCGACATCAGGCGAGGGAGTTATGGCCATTTTTTGAACGATGTTGGATCGACCAGGTTTCACGATCGTCCTGGCGGACCGTCAGGTTCCTGGTGGACTATCAAGTGCCCCGTTAAACCAAGGTAGTGACTCCTTTTTCTGGCCATCGTGCGATGTCCAAGTTATTGGACCGTCAAAAAGTTGATGGACCATCAAGGGGTCCATCAGGTCAAGACAGAATGTCTAGTTTCTGGCCCTCAAGTGATGGACGACTTGGTGGTCCGTCAGTTTTTTGACTGACCGTCTCTTCGACCATCACGTCGAGGCAGAATGTTTCAGTTTTGGCCCTTGAGTGACAGATGATCTGGTGGACTGTCAGGAGACTTGACGGACCGTCAGATCGACCGTCACAGGCCCCGATCAGCAAATTTTAGCTTTTTCAAAAGGGAATTTTGGTCATTACCTCCCCATAAGGTCTTAAATATATATATCCTAGTAGATAATAGCCCTTCATTTTCTCCTTCCTCTTTCAAGAAATATCTAGAAACCAGGGTTTTTCCAAGACCCAAAAATCCAATCTTCTTTTAAATAACTTCAAGAATCTTCCATAGAGATTCAAAGTGATTCAAGAATTAAGTTCCTCAAGTCAAAGGAATCAAGGATATTAGTCTACAAGTGTGAGAAAAAAGTTCCAAACAAGTTTCTACATCTCCAAAAATTATAATCTAAGGTATGTGGGGCTTGAACAAGAACACTCCTTTTATTTTTGTGCCTAAAGATTTACTTTCTATTATTGATTTACATGATTTTACAAGTGGGTTTACACCCAAATTTCTTTATTTATGATTTATGAGATTTGAGTTGAATAAATTTGATATTTATGATTATTTCACCAACATGTTCCTTAAATTGAGAATTTATTCCATGAGTTGTATATTGTCATTTTGTATTGATGATATCTAAGAGATTTAAGACAAGTGTCATGAGTTATGCTTTCTATGAGAAATTTGATTATTGAATTTATATCGATATTCAAGATTGAAAGTCAAGAATGAGTCCTATGATGTTTCCTTGAAGCTTTGATATTTGAAAATGATTAAAAAAAAGGCAAATATACTTGATGTTGAGAAAGATTATGTTGAGTTGAGTCGAGTTAGGAATCCAGAAGATGTTTATGATTTACAGATGAAATATATATATCTATGTTTTTGTCTTTGTAATAGACCCATGAGTTGATATTGATTAAGGTGGATTTCCTAACGCGTTCTGAGCTGAGTCTGGGAGGAGTATTTAGCACCGAGTGGGAAATTTGGCATTTCCCCAAAACTACGTGCCACCGTAGAATTGATGTTGATAATTGTGGGACAAAGACCGAGTGTGGGATTGTGATCATTGGTGTGTATCGCGCTATATCTATGAGCAAGAGGCTACAGGACATTTTAGGAAAAGTTGTTTCTTTATTTCAAGAGTCTATTATGCCTATGAGTGTTTCTCTCTGCTATTAATTTATGCTCTCTTATGATAGAAAATGCCTCCTTATAGAGCTTGCAAAAACAACGAACGACCTAAACCTATTGATCCTTTAGGTGAGATGGTGTCCCAGGCTGAATTCCGGGCCACTTTCCAAGTGCTAGTCCAGGCGGTCACCGCCAATGCTTAGGACAACACCTAGGCTACCATTCCACCTCTGTAAAGGAATAATTCTACTGCAGCCCGGGTTCTTGACTTTATGGAAATAAATCTACCTGAGTTCTTTAGGTCGAAAGTAGGTGAAGACCCGCAAATGTACTTAGATAAAGTAAGAAAGATCACTCAGATTATACAAGTGATGGAGGAGGAAAGTGTTGAATTGGCTATGTATCGAATGAAAGATATGTCTTATGATTGGGTGGAGATGTAGAGGAAGAGTAGAGGGGAGAATGATACTCCTGTGACTTGGCAATTATTCTAAGATGCCCTCTTAGATTCTTTCCACCGGATCTGAGGGAATAAAAATTAGAAGAATTTATGAACTTGAGACAGGGCCCCATGACAGTTAAAGAGTATTGCCATAAGTTTAATCAGTTATATAAGTATGCTCCCGGTATGATGGCTGATTCTAGAACTAGTATAAGTAAGTTCTTGGCTAGTGTATCTAGTTATGTTGAGAAAGAGTGTAGATCCGCTATGCTTCATAGGAACATGGACCTTTCAAGACTAATGATTCATGCTCAGCAGATTGAAGCAGACAAAGTGAAGGAGAGAGAGAGTAAGAGGGAATAAGAGAGTTAGATAAGAGCAGTAGGGGTATAGTCAGGATAGATTTTTTGGAGGGATCCTATCTCAGTTCTAGAGCTATTCTCTTGTGCCAGCCCTTTCATCATCTAGTACTCTGCATTCAGAATGAGGCCGGAGTAGGGTAATAGGCCTACTATGTCCAGGTTCTAGGATAATGTAAGTAAGAGAATTCATCGTTCCCCATGCCCGAGTGTGGTAGGGACCATCTGGCTGAGTGCTTATTCAATCAGAAAAGTTGTTTTGGTTACGGTAAAATGGGCCATAGGTTCAGGGATTTCCCGTATGATAGGTAAGAGAGTTGAGATGTTTGTCCTTAGAGTTAGACTATTACTGCTCCAGCCCCTGTAGTTCATCATATTCCTCCTCAGGGTGCCTCATCTACTACTGCAAGTGGTCAGTGCTAGAATTGCTTTTATGCTATACCACCTAACCAAGAGCAGAAGGATTCACCAGATGTTGTTACTGGTATGCTTCGTGTATTTTATTTCAATGTGTATGTGTTGCTGGAACCTGGGTCAAGTCTTTCTTATGTGACTCCGTTGGTGGCTGTGAATTTTGAAATCAGTGCTGAAAAGATTTATGAGCCTTTTTAGTCTCTACACCAGTAGGTGAATCTGTTATTGCTAAGCAAGTATATAAGAAGAGTCCTATCACTGTTCTTAATAGAGTCATGTTTGCCGATTTGATTGAGCTAGACATAGTTAATTTTGATATTATTCGGGGTATGGATGGCTACACTCTTGTTATGCGTCTATAGACTGTCATACCCGGGTAGTCAAGTTTTAGTTTCCCAATAAGCTAGTCTCTGAGTGGTGCGGAAATTCTATATCTCCTAAAATTCATTTCATATCCTATCTAAATGATAGGAAATTGATATCCAAGGGTTGTATCTATCATTTAGTTCAAATTAAGGACACTAAGTCTGAGACTATAACTATTCAGTCTCTTAGTGTTGTTAATGATTTTCCTGATGTTTTCTCAGAAGATCTCCCAGGGGTACCTCTTGATAGAGAGATAGAATTCAAAATTGATCCTCTCCCTGATAGATAACCCATTTTTATTCCTCCGTATCATATGTCCTCCACAGAACTTAAGGGGTTGAAACAGCAACTCAAAGATCTTCTTGATAAGGGTTTTACAAGGCCTAGTTTGTCTCTCTAAGGTGCACCCATTCTATTCGTGCGAAAGAAATATGGTTCATTGTGCATGTGCATTGACTATCGTCAGCTTAACAAGGTCACAGTCAAGAATAAGTACCCTCTTCCTAGAATTGATGATGTATTTGATCAGCTGCAAGGTGCCAGCTACTTCTCAAAAATAAATTTGAGATTCGGTTATCACCAACTTAAAGTCAGAGAGTGTGATATTCCAAAGATAGCTTTCTACACTCGTTATGGTCATTTCGAATTCTTGGTCATGCCCTTCAGGCTAATGAATGCCCCGACATCTTTTATGGACCTCATAAATCAAGTGTTCAGACAGTAACTAGATATATTCATTATTGTGTTTATAGATGATATCCTTGTATATTCCCAGAGTGAAAACGACTATGCAGATCATCTTTGAATTATCTTACAGACCCTTAGGGATCAATATTTGTTTGCCAAATTTAGCGAGTGTGAATTTTGGCTAAGGTCAGTAGCTTTTCTGGATCATATGGTTTCTTCTGATGGTATTCGAGTTGATCCTCAAAAGGTAGAAGCTGTGACAAATTGGCCTAGACCTATTTCCCCATCTGATATTAGGAGTTTCTTGGGTCTAGCTGGCTACTACCGTGGTTTTGTTGAAGGTTTCTCTTCCATTTCTGTTCCTTTGACCCAGTTGACCCAAAAGAAGGTTAAATTCCAGTGGTCAGATTCTTTTGAGAAGAGTTTTTAGGAGTTGAAGACTCGACTCACTTCAGCCCCTGTGATGACCCTGCCTAATGGTGTAGATGATTTTGTGGTATATTGTGATGCTTCCAGAATTGGTTTGGGTTGCGTGTTGATGCGGAAGGGTAAGGTTATAGCCTATCCCTCCAGGCAGTTGAAACCTCATAAGAAGAATTATCCGACCCATGACATCGAGTTAGCTACAGTAGTTTTTGCTTTAAAAATTATGAGACACTATTTGTATGGTGTTCATGTTGATGTCTTTACAGATCATAAAAATTTACAGTATGTGTTTACTTAGAGAGATTTGAATCTTCAGCAGAGGAGATGGTTAGAATTACGTAAGGACTATGATATGAGTGTGTTGTATCACCCGAGCAAGGCCAATGTAGTGGCGGATGCCCTTAGCAGATCGTCCATGGGCAGTGTAGCGCATGTAGCAGAAGATAAGAAGGAGTTAGCCCACCAAGTGCAATGTTTGGCTAGATTGGGTGTTAGATTGTTTGACTTAGCTGAGGGTAGTATTTGGGTTCAGAGTAGTTTCGTATATTCCCTAGTTTCGGAAGCAAAAGAAAAGTAGGATATGGATTCTCGTTTGGTGGAATTAAAAGCGTCCATCAAAGACCAAAAGGTGGAGGTTTTCTCCCAAGGGGCAGATGTTGTATTGAGATTTCAGAATAGGTTGTGTGTTCCTAATGTTGATGATCTGAGGCAGAGAATTATGGCTGAGGTACATGGCGTGCGGTATTCTTTTCATCCCGGTGCTACCAAGATGTATCGCGATTTGTGAGCAATTTATTGGTAGAATGGTATGAAGAAGGATATAGAGAAGTTCATAGAAAATTGTGCAACTTTCCAGCAGGTAAAAATAGAGCACCAGAGACTCGATGGTGTGATGCAAGAATTTAACATGCCTACTTGGAAGTGGGAAGTGGTGAACATGGCTTTCGTGATCGGTTTACCTCTTTCTCATCGTCATCATGATTCTATTTGGGTCGTTGTAGAAAGGTTGACTAAGTCAGAACTTTTTCTGCCAGTGCATACATCTTTCACCATGAGGGACTATGCTAAGCTGTATATTCGAGAATTAGTCAGGTTGCATGGGGTTCCATTGTCTATCATCTCCGATAGAGGTACTCAATTTACTTCTCAATTTTGGAGAGCCTTTTAGAAGGGTCTTGGCACCTAAGTTTATCTTATCTCCGCTTTTCTTCTGCAGACAGATGGTCAGCTGAGAGAACTATCAAGACTTTAGAGGATATGTTGAGGGCTTGTGTTCTTGATTTCAAAGAAAGTTGGGATGAACATTTGCCGTTGATTGAATTTTCTTACAACAATAGTTTTCATGATAGCATTAGAATGGCTCCATTTGAAGCTTTGTATAGGAGAAGATGTAGATCGCCTATAGGTTGGTTTGAAGTGGGTGAAGCTATTGTGATTGGACCTGATACTATATTTGAGGCTATTGCGAATGTTAAGTTAATTCGGGAGTGGTTTAAGACAACCCAGAGTCGTCAGAACTTATGCAGATATAAGAAGAAGAGCTCTTGAGTTTGAAGTCGATGATTTGGTGTATTTGAAAATTTCACCCATAAAAGGGGTAAAAAGATTTGGAAAGAAACGGAAGCTGAGTCCCAGATATGTTGGCCCTTATAGAGTTATAAATCATGTTGGGAAAGCAGCTTATAAGATTGAGTTACCTGCAGAGTTATTAACTGTCCATCCTATGTTTCATGTTTCTATGCTCAAGAAGCACATTGGAGACTCTGTTGTTGATCCGTTGGAAGGTCGTGATATTCAGGATAGCATTTCATATGATGAAATCCCAGTTGAAATCCAAGATTATCAAGTCCGTAAACTGAGGAACAAGGAAGTTCCCTTGTTTAAAGTTCTGTGGTGAAATCAATCTGTCGAGGGTGCCACTTGGGAAGCAGAAGAAGACATGCAAGCTAGTTACCCTCATCTTTTCTCCACTAGTTCGAATTAAGCTGAAGGTACTATTCCCTTAATTTAGTTTTCTCCTAATCTAATGTATACAGCTATATGGTTATTCCATCTATGATTCGGGCATTTGGTGAAGTACTCAAAAGTTTAGAGTAAAGTGAGCCCTTAGATATGAGTTGTTCCATCTATAATTCCTCATTTTCTATTGTTCTTGGCCTATTTGGCAACATTCAAGGATGAATTTGTCCAAGGGGGAGATATTGCAATACCCCGATCATTTTCTAAGCCTAAATTCGTCTTTTGAGTGGATATGCATGACTTATAAAGTGATTGATGTTTAAACCATTTTGTATTTCTCTAATTACTACTTTTTGTCATGTATATCATTGAATAAGCTTTCCATCGATACCAATTTCATCGAGATTCGACATTGGATAAGGGAGTTATGACTGTTTTACTGAACGGGGTTGGATCGCCCAGGTTTGACTGTCAACCTGCCGGACCGTCAGGTTCCTGGAAGACCGTCAAGTTCCCTGTCAAGCCAAAGTAGTGACTACTTTTTCAGTCCATCGTGCAACGGCCAAGTTGGTGGACCGTAAAAAAGTTGACGGACCGTCAAGGGGTCCGTCAGGTCGAGACAGAATGTCTCGTTTCTGGCCCTCGAGTGACGAACGACTTGGGGGTCCATCATTTTCATGATGGATCATCACTTCAACCATCACGTCAAGGCACAACATTCCAGTTTAAGCACTCGAGTGACAAATGATCTGGTGGACCATCAGATCGAATTGTCATAGGCGCCGATCAGCGAATTTCAGCTTTTTGAAAAGGGCATTTTTGTCATTTTCTCCCCATAAGGTATTATATATATCCTAGTAGAGAATAGCCCTTCATTTTCTCCTTTCCTCTTCCAACAAATATCTAGAAACTAGGGTTTTTCCAAAACCCAAAAATCCAATCTTCTTTCAAATAACTTCAAGAATCACCATAGAGATTCAAAGTGATTCAAGAATTAAGTTCCTCAAGTCAAAGGAATCAAGGAACTTGGTCGACAACTGTGAGAAAGAAGTTCCAAACAAGTTTATACATATCCAAAAATTATAATCTAAGGTATGTGGGGCTTGAACAAGAACACTCCTTTCGTTCTTGTGCCAAAAGATTTGCTTTCTATTATTGATTTACATGATTTTGCAAGTGAGTTTACACCCAAATTTCTTTATTTATGATTTATGAGATTTGAGTTGAATAAGTTTGATATTAATGATTATTTCACCATCATGTTTCTTAAACTAAGAATCTATTCCATGAGTTGTATATTAGCATTACGTATTGATGATTTCTAAGCGATTTAAGACAAGTGTCATGAGTTATGCCTTTCCATGAGAAATTTGACTATTGAATATATATTGATATTTGAGATTGAAAGTCAACAATGAGTCCTATGATGTTTCCTTGAAGATTTGATATTTGAAAATAATTCAAAAAAAAGAAAATGTACTTGATGTTGAGAAAGATTATGTTGAGTTGAGTCGAGTTAGGAATCCACAAGATATTTATTATTTATAGATGAAATATATATATCTATGTTTTGGTCTTTGTAATAAACCCATGAGTTGATATTGATTAAGGTGGATTTCCTAATGCGTTCTGAGCTAAGTCAGGGAGGAGTATTTAGCACCAAGCGAGAAATTTGGTATTTCCCCGAAACTATGTGCCACCGTAGGATTGTTGTTGATAATTGTGGGCCAAAGGCCGAGTATGGGATTCTGATTGTGACATATAGGTTGTACTCCCTGGCAAGAGTACGACGCTCCCGCCAATATGGGGTTCTCTCCTTAGGAGGGAAAAACGTTGGACTCCATGTGGCTCACATGGTGTAGTTATGTCGGTTTTAAGAAACTCCCAAGTCCATAATGATCTAAGTACCTTGAGTTACCGAGTCACTCTAAGTCATGAATCAAAGAGTTTGAGTTGAGTTAAATGATTTACTAGATTTATGAAGGATATGTTAGTACTGATGACTTCCGGAAATGATATTTTGGATAATTAAGTGAAGAAAATTGATATTGTCAGCATGCATGATTTTCTTATACATTTATGATATTATTCAAAATGTTGCATCAACCCCCACATACTCAGTGCATTCCCAAGTACTGACTTCTATACTCTTTTGTATTCTATATTTCCTCCTGATATAGGTTCAAGAGCTCAGTCTCCGCAACGACAGTGATCTATGAGTGTCCTGATATACATTCCTGAAGTTGGTGAGTCCTAATGGTTCGAGGACCTGTATCTTTCATTTTATCTTGTAAATAAATGGTTATTTCCTTTCAGTTTAGTACAAGTCAGTTAGGGATTTGTCCCAATGGCTCCTTAATTGTATGTAGTAGAGGTTTTGTCAGACTAGAGTACCAGTACATATAGAACTGCAGTATTTTAATTGTTAAGGACAGTACTACTTTGTATCTCAGTATGTTCAGGACATGGTTATTCCTCTTTATCTTATTTACTATACAGGTTAACAAACCAAACTAAAATAAAAATGAAAAGTTCACATTTCAAATACCTACACATAATCACATTCATGTCACTAATTTACTTTACAAGTTACAAAACTTAACTAAATTCAAAATGAAAAGTTCACATTTGAAGTGTCTACAATTAATCACTTTCAAGTCAGTAATTTACTTTACAAGTTACCAAACTAAACTTAATTCAAAATGAAAATTTCACATTTCAAGTACCTACATTTAATCACTTTCATGTCACTAATTCTCTTTATAAGTTACCGAAGTAAACTACATTCGAAATGAAAAGTTCACATTTGAAGTACCTACACTAAATCACTTTTAAGTCACTAATTCACTTTACAGGTTAACAAATTAAACTTAATTCAAAATAAAAAGTTCACATTTCAAGTTACCTACACTTAATCACTTTCAAGTCACTTATTCACTTTACATGTTACCAAACTAAACTAAATTCAAAATGAAAGGTTCACATTTTATGTACCTACACATAATCACTTTCCAGTCACTAATTCACTTTACAATTTATCAAAGTAAAATACATTCGATATCAAAGGTTCGCATTTCAAGTATCTACACTTAATCACTTTCAAGTCACTAATTCACTTTACAAGTTATCAAAGTAAACTAAATTAAAAATAAAAAGTTCGCATATAAGTACCTACAATAAATCACTTTTCAGTCTCTAATTCACTTTACAAGTTTTCAAATTAAATTAAATTCTAAAATAAAAAGTTCACATTTCAATAACCTACACTTAATCACTTTCAAGTCATTAATTCACTTTACAAGTTACTAAACTAAACTAAATTCAGAATAAAAAGTTCAAATTTCTAGTACCTTCACTTTATCACTTTCAAGTCACTAATTCACTTTACAAGTTACCAAACTAAATTAAATTCAAAATGAAAAGTTCACATTTAATGTACCTACACTTGAAAATTTTAAGTCACTAATTTTCTTTACATGTTACCAAACTAAACTAAATTCAAAATGTAAAGCTCACATTTCCAATATCTACACTTAAACACTTTCAAGTCACTAATTCACTTTACGAGTTACCAAGCTAAACTAACTTAAAAATGAAAGGTTTGCATTTCAAGTACCTACACTTAATCACTTTAAAGTTACTAATTCACTTCACAAGTTATCAAAGTAAACTAAATTCAAAATGAAAGGTTTGAATTTCAAGTAATTAACCTTAATTAATTTTAAGTAACTAATTCACTTAACAAGTTATTAAAGTAAACTAAATTAAAAATGAAAAGTCGTATTTCAAGTACCTGCACTTAAACACTTTCAAGTCACATATTAATTTTATAAGTTATCAAACTAAACTAAATTCCAAATGAAAAGTTCACATTTAAAGTACCTATAATTAATCACTTTCAAGTCACTAATTTACTTGAAAAGTTATCAAACTAAACTAAATCCAAAATGAAAATTTCACATTTCAAGGACCTACATTTAATCACTTTCACGTCTCTGATTCACTTTATAAGTTATCAAACTAAACTTCATTCAAAATGTAAATTTCACTTTTCAAGTACCTGCACTTAATCACTTTCAAGTTAGTAATTCACTTTACAAGTTAAAAAACTAAACTATAGTCAAAATGAAAAGTTCACATTTCAAATACCTACCCTTACACACTTTCAAATCACTAGTTCACTTTAAAAGTCACCAAGCTAAATGAAATTCATAATGAGAAGTTTACATTTCAACTACCTACATTTAATCACATTCATGTCACTAATTCACCTGACAAGTTAACAAACCAAACTATATTCAGAATGAAAAGTTCACATTTCAAGAACCTACACTTAAACACTTTCAAGTCACTGATTCACTTTACAAATTACCAAACTAAAATAAATTCAAAATGAAAAGTTCAAATTTCAAGTACCTACACTTAAAAATTACAAGTCACTAATTCACTTTACAAGTTACCAAACTAAATTCAAAATGAAAATTTCATATTTCAAATACCTACACATAATCATATTCATGTCACTAATTTACTATATAAGTTACCGAACTTAATTATACTCAAAATGAAAAGTTCACATTTCAAGTATCTATAATTTATCACTTTCAAGTCACTAATTTACTTTACAAGTTACCAAACTAAATTAAATTCAAAATGAAAAGTTCACATTTAAAGTACCTACACTTAAAAATTTCAAGTCACTAGTTTACATTAAAAGTTAACGAACTAAACTAAATTCAGAATGAAAAGTTCACATTTCAAATATCTACACAATCACTTTCATATCACCAATTTACTTTACAAGTTTCCAAACTAAACTAAATTCAAAATGAAAAGTTCACATTTCAAGTACCTACATTTAATCACTTTCATGTCGCTAATTCACTTTATAAGTTATCAAACTAAACTACATTCAAAATGAAAAGTTCACATTTCAAGTACCTACACTTAATCATTTTCAAGTCACTAATTCACTTTACAAGTTACTAACCTAAACTAAATTCAAAATTAATAGTCCAAATTTCAAGTTCCTACACTTAATAAATATCAAGTCAGTAATTAACTTTACAAGATTACAAACCAAGCTAAATTCAAAATGAAAAGTTCACATTTAAAGTACCTACACTTGAAAATTTCAAGTCACTAATTCTCCTTACATGTTACCAAACTAAACTAAATTCAAAATGTAAAGTTCACATTTCAAATATCCACACTTAAACACTTTCAAGTCACTAATTCAAAATGAAAGGTTTGCATTTCAAATAATCGCATTTCATGAATGTGATTATGTGTAGGTATTTAAAAGTAAGCTAAATTCAAAATGAAAGGTTTGCATTTCAAGTATGTACAGTTAATTACTTTTAAGTAACTAATTCACTTAACAAGTTATTAAAGTAAACTAAATTCAAAATGAAAATTCGCATTTCAAGTACCTTCACTGAAACACTTTCAAGTCACTTATTCACTGTACAACTTACCAAACTAAACTAAATTACAAATGAAATGTTCACATTTCAGGTACCTACAATTAATCACTTTCAAGTCACTAATTTACTTTAAAGTTATCAAACTAATCTAAATCCAAAATGAAAATTTCACATTTCAAGTACCTACACTTAATCACATTCATGTTACTAATTCACCTTAAAAGTTAACAAACAAAACTAAATTCAAAAGGAAAAGTTCACATTTCAAGTACCTACACTTAAAAACTTTCAAGTCACTAATTCACTTTACAAATTACCAAACTAAACTAAATTCAAAATGAAAAGTTCACATTTTAAATACCTACACATAATCACATTCATGTGACAAATTTACTTTACAAGTTACCAAACTAAACTCAATTCAAAATGAAAAGTTCACATTTCAAATACCTACACATAATAATATTCATGTCACTAATTTACTTGCAAGTTTCCAAACATAACTAAATTCAAAATGAAAAGTTCACATTTCAAGTATCTATAATTTATCACTTTCAAGTCACTAATTTGCTTTACAAGTTACCAAACTAAAGTAAATTCAAAATGTAAATTTCACATTTCAAGTACCTACATTTAATCACTTTCATGTCACTAATTCTTTTTATAAGTTACCAAACTAAATTATATTCAAAATGAAAAGTTCTCATTTGAAGTACCTATACTAAATCACTTTCAAGTCACTAATTCACTTTACAGGTTACCAAACTAAACTTAATTCAAAATGAAAAGTTCACATTTCAAGTCACCTACACTTAATCACTTTCAAGTCACTTATTCACATTACAAGTTACCAAACTAAACTAAATTCAAAATTAAAGGTTCACATTTTATGTACCTACACTTAATCACGTTCAAGTCACTAATTCAATTTACAATTTATCAAAGTAAACTAAATTAAAAATAAAAGGTTTGTATTTCAAGTATCTACACTTAATTAATTTCAAGTCACTAATTCACTTTACAAGTTATCAAAGTAAACTAAATTCAAAATAAAAAGTTCGCATTTAAGTACCTACAATAAATCACTTTCAAGTCACTAATTCACCTTACGAGTTACCAAACAAAATTAAATTAAAAATAAAAAGTTCACATTTTAAGTACCTACACTTAATCAGTTTGAAGAGAGTAATTCACTTTACAAGGTACTTGTAATACCCCGATCATTTTCTAAGTCTAAATCCCTCTTTTGAGTGGATATGTATGACTTCCAAAGTGCTTGATGTTTAAACCATGTTGTATTTCTCTTAGTTCTACTTTTTTTGAAGGTAGATCATTGAATAAGTTTCCATCGATACCAATTTCATTGACATCCGACATCAGGCGAGGGAGTTATGGCCATTTTTTGAACGATGTTGGATCGACCAGGTTTCACGATCGTCCTGGCGGACCGTCAGGTTCCTGGTGGACTATCAAGTGCCCCGTTAAACCAAGGTAGTGACTCCTTTTTCTGGCCATCGTGCGATGTCCAAGTTATTGGACCGTCAAAAAGTTGATGGACCATCAAGGGGTCCATCAGGTCAAGACAGAATGTCTAGTTTCTGGCCCTCAAGTGATGGACGACTTGGTGGTCCGTCAGTTTTTTGACTGACCGTCTCTTCGACCATCACGTCGAGGCAGAATGTTTCAGTTTTGGCCCTTGAGTGACAGATGATCTGGTGGACTGTCAGGAGACTTGACGGACCGTCAGATCGACCGTCACAGGCCCCGATCAGCAAATTTTAGCTTTTTCAAAAGGGAATTTTGGTCATTACCTCCCCATAAGGTCTTAAATATATATATCCTAGTAGATAATAGCCCTTCATTTTCTCCTTCCTCTTTCAAGAAATATCTAGAAACCAGGGTTTTTCCAAGACCCAAAAATCCAATCTTCTTTTAAATAACTTCAAGAATCTTCCATAGAGATTCAAAGTGATTCAAGAATTAAGTTCCTCAAGTCAAAGGAATCAAGGATATTAGTCTACAAGTGTGAGAAAAAAGTTCCAAACAAGTTTCTACATCTCCAAAAATTATAATCTAAGGTATGTGGGGCTTGAACAAGAACACTCCTTTTATTTTTGTGCCTAAAGATTTACTTTCTATTATTGATTTACATGATTTTACAAGTGGGTTTACACCCAAATTTCTTTATTTATGATTTATGAGATTTGAGTTGAATAAATTTGATATTTATGATTATTTCACCAACATGTTCCTTAAATTGAGAATTTATTCCATGAGTTGTATATTGTCATTTTGTATTGATGATATCTAAGAGATTTAAGACAAGTGTCATGAGTTATGCTTTCTATGAGAAATTTGATTATTGAATTTATATCGATATTCAAGATTGAAAGTCAAGAATGAGTCCTATGATGTTTCCTTGAAGCTTTGATATTTGAAAATGATTAAAAAAAAGGCAAATATACTTGATGTTGAGAAAGATTATGTTGAGTTGAGTCGAGTTAGGAATCCAGAAGATGTTTATGATTTACAGATGAAATATATATATCTATGTTTTTGTCTTTGTAATAGACCCATGAGTTGATATTGATTAAGGTGGATTTCCTAACGCGTTCTGAGCTGAGTCTGGGAGGAGTATTTAGCACCGAGTGGGAAATTTGGCATTTCCCCAAAACTACGTGCCACCGTAGAATTGATGTTGATAATTGTGGGACAAAGACCGAGTGTGGGATTGTGATCATTGGTGTGTATCGCGCTATATCTATGAGCAAGAGGCTACAGGACATTTTAGGAAAAGTTGTTTCTTTATTTCAAGAGTCTATTATGCCTATGAGTGTTTCTCTCTGCTATTAATTTATGCTCTCTTATGATAGAAAATGCCTCCTTATAGAGCTTGCAAAAACAACGAACGACCTAAACCTATTGATCCTTTAGGTGAGATGGTGTCCCAGGCTGAATTCCGGGCCACTTTCCAAGTGCTAGTCCAGGCGGTCACCGCCAATGCTTAGGACAACACCTAGGCTACCATTCCACCTCTGTAAAGGAATAATTCTACTGCAGCCCGGGTTCTTGACTTTATGGAAATAAATCTACCTGAGTTCTTTAGGTCGAAAGTAGGTGAAGACCCGCAAATGTACTTAGATAAAGTAAGAAAGATCACTCAGATTATACAAGTGATGGAGGAGGAAAGTGTTGAATTGGCTATGTATCGAATGAAAGATATGTCTTATGATTGGGTGGAGATGTAGAGGAAGAGTAGAGGGGAGAATGATACTCCTGTGACTTGGCAATTATTCTAAGATGCCCTCTTAGATTCTTTCCACCGGATCTGAGGGAATAAAAATTAGAAGAATTTATGAACTTGAGACAGGGCCCCATGACAGTTAAAGAGTATTGCCATAAGTTTAATCAGTTATATAAGTATGCTCCCGGTATGATGGCTGATTCTAGAACTAGTATAAGTAAGTTCTTGGCTAGTGTATCTAGTTATGTTGAGAAAGAGTGTAGATCCGCTATGCTTCATAGGAACATGGACCTTTCAAGACTAATGATTCATGCTCAGCAGATTGAAGCAGACAAAGTGAAGGAGAGAGAGAGTAAGAGGGAATAAGAGAGTTAGATAAGAGCAGTAGGGGTATAGTCAGGATAGATTTTTTGGAGGGATCCTATCTCAGTTCTAGAGCTATTCTCTTGTGCCAGCCCTTTCATCATCTAGTACTCTGCATTCAGAATGAGGCCGGAGTAGGGTAATAGGCCTACTATGTCCAGGTTCTAGGATAATGTAAGTAAGAGAATTCATCGTTCCCCATGCCCGAGTGTGGTAGGGACCATCTGGCTGAGTGCTTATTCAATCAGAAAAGTTGTTTTGGTTACGGTAAAATGGGCCATAGGTTCAGGGATTTCCCGTATGATAGGTAAGAGAGTTGAGATGTTTGTCCTTAGAGTTAGACTATTACTGCTCCAGCCCCTGTAGTTCATCATATTCCTCCTCAGGGTGCCTCATCTACTACTGCAAGTGGTCAGTGCTAGAATTGCTTTTATGCTATACCACCTAACCAAGAGCAGAAGGATTCACCAGATGTTGTTACTGGTATGCTTCGTGTATTTTATTTCAATGTGTATGTGTTGCTGGAACCTGGGTCAAGTCTTTCTTATGTGACTCCGTTGGTGGCTGTGAATTTTGAAATCAGTGCTGAAAAGATTTATGAGCCTTTTTAGTCTCTACACCAGTAGGTGAATCTGTTATTGCTAAGCAAGTATATAAGAAGAGTCCTATCACTGTTCTTAATAGAGTCATGTTTGCCGATTTGATTGAGCTAGACATAGTTAATTTTGATATTATTCGGGGTATGGATGGCTACACTCTTGTTATGCGTCTATAGACTGTCATACCCGGGTAGTCAAGTTTTAGTTTCCCAATAAGCTAGTCTCTGAGTGGTGCGGAAATTCTATATCTCCTAAAATTCATTTCATATCCTATCTAAATGATAGGAAATTGATATCCAAGGGTTGTATCTATCATTTAGTTCAAATTAAGGACACTAAGTCTGAGACTATAACTATTCAGTCTCTTAGTGTTGTTAATGATTTTCCTGATGTTTTCTCAGAAGATCTCCCAGGGGTACCTCTTGATAGAGAGATAGAATTCAAAATTGATCCTCTCCCTGATAGATAACCCATTTTTATTCCTCCGTATCATATGTCCTCCACAGAACTTAAGGGGTTGAAACAGCAACTCAAAGATCTTCTTGATAAGGGTTTTACAAGGCCTAGTTTGTCTCTCTAAGGTGCACCCATTCTATTCGTGCGAAAGAAATATGGTTCATTGTGCATGTGCATTGACTATCGTCAGCTTAACAAGGTCACAGTCAAGAATAAGTACCCTCTTCCTAGAATTGATGATGTATTTGATCAGCTGCAAGGTGCCAGCTACTTCTCAAAAATAAATTTGAGATTCGGTTATCACCAACTTAAAGTCAGAGAGTGTGATATTCCAAAGATAGCTTTCTACACTCGTTATGGTCATTTCGAATTCTTGGTCATGCCCTTCAGGCTAATGAATGCCCCGACATCTTTTATGGACCTCATAAATCAAGTGTTCAGACAGTAACTAGATATATTCATTATTGTGTTTATAGATGATATCCTTGTATATTCCCAGAGTGAAAACGACTATGCAGATCATCTTTGAATTATCTTACAGACCCTTAGGGATCAATATTTGTTTGCCAAATTTAGCGAGTGTGAATTTTGGCTAAGGTCAGTAGCTTTTCTGGATCATATGGTTTCTTCTGATGGTATTCGAGTTGATCCTCAAAAGGTAGAAGCTGTGACAAATTGGCCTAGACCTATTTCCCCATCTGATATTAGGAGTTTCTTGGGTCTAGCTGGCTACTACCGTGGTTTTGTTGAAGGTTTCTCTTCCATTTCTGTTCCTTTGACCCAGTTGACCCAAAAGAAGGTTAAATTCCAGTGGTCAGATTCTTTTGAGAAGAGTTTTTAGGAGTTGAAGACTCGACTCACTTCAGCCCCTGTGATGACCCTGCCTAATGGTGTAGATGATTTTGTGGTATATTGTGATGCTTCCAGAATTGGTTTGGGTTGCGTGTTGATGCGGAAGGGTAAGGTTATAGCCTATCCCTCCAGGCAGTTGAAACCTCATAAGAAGAATTATCCGACCCATGACATCGAGTTAGCTACAGTAGTTTTTGCTTTAAAAATTATGAGACACTATTTGTATGGTGTTCATGTTGATGTCTTTACAGATCATAAAAATTTACAGTATGTGTTTACTTAGAGAGATTTGAATCTTCAGCAGAGGAGATGGTTAGAATTACGTAAGGACTATGATATGAGTGTGTTGTATCACCCGAGCAAGGCCAATGTAGTGGCGGATGCCCTTAGCAGATCGTCCATGGGCAGTGTAGCGCATGTAGCAGAAGATAAGAAGGAGTTAGCCCACCAAGTGCAATGTTTGGCTAGATTGGGTGTTAGATTGTTTGACTTAGCTGAGGGTAGTATTTGGGTTCAGAGTAGTTTCGTATATTCCCTAGTTTCGGAAGCAAAAGAAAAGTAGGATATGGATTCTCGTTTGGTGGAATTAAAAGCGTCCATCAAAGACCAAAAGGTGGAGGTTTTCTCCCAAGGGGCAGATGTTGTATTGAGATTTCAGAATAGGTTGTGTGTTCCTAATGTTGATGATCTGAGGCAGAGAATTATGGCTGAGGTACATGGCGTGCGGTATTCTTTTCATCCCGGTGCTACCAAGATGTATCGCGATTTGTGAGCAATTTATTGGTAGAATGGTATGAAGAAGGATATAGAGAAGTTCATAGAAAATTGTGCAACTTTCCAGCAGGTAAAAATAGAGCACCAGAGACTCGATGGTGTGATGCAAGAATTTAACATGCCTACTTGGAAGTGGGAAGTGGTGAACATGGCTTTCGTGATCGGTTTACCTCTTTCTCATCGTCATCATGATTCTATTTGGGTCGTTGTAGAAAGGTTGACTAAGTCAGAACTTTTTCTGCCAGTGCATACATCTTTCACCATGAGGGACTATGCTAAGCTGTATATTCGAGAATTAGTCAGGTTGCATGGGGTTCCATTGTCTATCATCTCCGATAGAGGTACTCAATTTACTTCTCAATTTTGGAGAGCCTTTTAGAAGGGTCTTGGCACCTAAGTTTATCTTATCTCCGCTTTTCTTCTGCAGACAGATGGTCAGCTGAGAGAACTATCAAGACTTTAGAGGATATGTTGAGGGCTTGTGTTCTTGATTTCAAAGAAAGTTGGGATGAACATTTGCCGTTGATTGAATTTTCTTACAACAATAGTTTTCATGATAGCATTAGAATGGCTCCATTTGAAGCTTTGTATAGGAGAAGATGTAGATCGCCTATAGGTTGGTTTGAAGTGGGTGAAGCTATTGTGATTGGACCTGATACTATATTTGAGGCTATTGCGAATGTTAAGTTAATTCGGGAGTGGTTTAAGACAACCCAGAGTCGTCAGAACTTATGCAGATATAAGAAGAAGAGCTCTTGAGTTTGAAGTCGATGATTTGGTGTATTTGAAAATTTCACCCATAAAAGGGGTAAAAAGATTTGGAAAGAAACGGAAGCTGAGTCCCAGATATGTTGGCCCTTATAGAGTTATAAATCATGTTGGGAAAGCAGCTTATAAGATTGAGTTACCTGCAGAGTTATTAACTGTCCATCCTATGTTTCATGTTTCTATGCTCAAGAAGCACATTGGAGACTCTGTTGTTGATCCGTTGGAAGGTCGTGATATTCAGGATAGCATTTCATATGATGAAATCCCAGTTGAAATCCAAGATTATCAAGTCCGTAAACTGAGGAACAAGGAAGTTCCCTTGTTTAAAGTTCTGTGGTGAAATCAATCTGTCGAGGGTGCCACTTGGGAAGCAGAAGAAGACATGCAAGCTAGTTACCCTCATCTTTTCTCCACTAGTTCGAATTAAGCTGAAGGTACTATTCCCTTAATTTAGTTTTCTCCTAATCTAATGTATACAGCTATATGGTTATTCCATCTATGATTCGGGCATTTGGTGAAGTACTCAAAAGTTTAGAGTAAAGTGAGCCCTTAGATATGAGTTGTTCCATCTATAATTCCTCATTTTCTATTGTTCTTGGCCTATTTGGCAACATTCAAGGATGAATTTGTCCAAGGGGGAGATATTGCAATACCCCGATCATTTTCTAAGCCTAAATTCGTCTTTTGAGTGGATATGCATGACTTATAAAGTGATTGATGTTTAAACCATTTTGTATTTCTCTAATTACTACTTTTTGTCATGTATATCATTGAATAAGCTTTCCATCGATACCAATTTCATCGAGATTCGACATTGGATAAGGGAGTTATGACTGTTTTACTGAACGGGGTTGGATCGCCCAGGTTTGACTGTCAACCTGCCGGACCGTCAGGTTCCTGGAAGACCGTCAAGTTCCCTGTCAAGCCAAAGTAGTGACTACTTTTTCAGTCCATCGTGCAACGGCCAAGTTGGTGGACCGTAAAAAAGTTGACGGACCGTCAAGGGGTCCGTCAGGTCGAGACAGAATGTCTCGTTTCTGGCCCTCGAGTGACGAACGACTTGGGGGTCCATCATTTTCATGATGGATCATCACTTCAACCATCACGTCAAGGCACAACATTCCAGTTTAAGCACTCGAGTGACAAATGATCTGGTGGACCATCAGATCGAATTGTCATAGGCGCCGATCAGCGAATTTCAGCTTTTTGAAAAGGGCATTTTTGTCATTTTCTCCCCATAAGGTATTATATATATCCTAGTAGAGAATAGCCCTTCATTTTCTCCTTTCCTCTTCCAACAAATATCTAGAAACTAGGGTTTTTCCAAAACCCAAAAATCCAATCTTCTTTCAAATAACTTCAAGAATCACCATAGAGATTCAAAGTGATTCAAGAATTAAGTTCCTCAAGTCAAAGGAATCAAGGAACTTGGTCGACAACTGTGAGAAAGAAGTTCCAAACAAGTTTATACATATCCAAAAATTATAATCTAAGGTATGTGGGGCTTGAACAAGAACACTCCTTTCGTTCTTGTGCCAAAAGATTTGCTTTCTATTATTGATTTACATGATTTTGCAAGTGAGTTTACACCCAAATTTCTTTATTTATGATTTATGAGATTTGAGTTGAATAAGTTTGATATTAATGATTATTTCACCATCATGTTTCTTAAACTAAGAATCTATTCCATGAGTTGTATATTAGCATTACGTATTGATGATTTCTAAGCGATTTAAGACAAGTGTCATGAGTTATGCCTTTCCATGAGAAATTTGACTATTGAATATATATTGATATTTGAGATTGAAAGTCAACAATGAGTCCTATGATGTTTCCTTGAAGATTTGATATTTGAAAATAATTCAAAAAAAAGAAAATGTACTTGATGTTGAGAAAGATTATGTTGAGTTGAGTCGAGTTAGGAATCCACAAGATATTTATTATTTATAGATGAAATATATATATCTATGTTTTGGTCTTTGTAATAAACCCATGAGTTGATATTGATTAAGGTGGATTTCCTAATGCGTTCTGAGCTAAGTCAGGGAGGAGTATTTAGCACCAAGCGAGAAATTTGGTATTTCCCCGAAACTATGTGCCACCGTAGGATTGTTGTTGATAATTGTGGGCCAAAGGCCGAGTATGGGATTCTGATTGTGACATATAGGTTGTACTCCCTGGCAAGAGTACGACGCTCCCGCCAATATGGGGTTCTCTCCTTAGGAGGGAAAAACGTTGGACTCCATGTGGCTCACATGGTGTAGTTATGTCGGTTTTAAGAAACTCCCAAGTCCATAATGATCTAAGTACCTTGAGTTACCGAGTCACTCTAAGTCATGAATCAAAGAGTTTGAGTTGAGTTAAATGATTTACTAGATTTATGAAGGATATGTTAGTACTGATGACTTCCGGAAATGATATTTTGGATAATTAAGTGAAGAAAATTGATATTGTCAGCATGCATGATTTTCTTATACATTTATGATATTATTCAAAATGTTGCATCAACCCCCACATACTCAGTGCATTCCCAAGTACTGACTTCTATACTCTTTTGTATTCTATATTTCCTCCTGATATAGGTTCAAGAGCTCAGTCTCCGCAACGACAGTGATCTATGAGTGTCCTGATATACATTCCTGAAGTTGGTGAGTCCTAATGGTTCGAGGACCTGTATCTTTCATTTTATCTTGTAAATAAATGGTTATTTCCTTTCAGTTTAGTACAAGTCAGTTAGGGATTTGTCCCAATGGCTCCTTAATTGTATGTAGTAGAGGTTTTGTCAGACTAGAGTACCAGTACATATAGAACTGCAGTATTTTAATTGTTAAGGACAGTACTACTTTGTATCTCAGTATGTTCAGGACATGGTTATTCCTCTTTATCTTATTTACTATACAGGTTAACAAACCAAACTAAAATAAAAATGAAAAGTTCACATTTCAAATACCTACACATAATCACATTCATGTAACTAATTTACTTTACAAGTTACAAAACTAAATTAACTTCAAAATGAAAATTTCACATTTCAAGTAGCTAATATAATCACTTTCATGTTACTAATTCACTTTACATGTTACCAAACTAAACTACATTGAAAATGAAAAGTTCACATTTCAAGTACCTACACTTGATCACTTTCAAGTCACTAATTCACTTTACAAGTTACTAAACTAAACTAAATTCAAAATTAAAAGTCCAAATTTCAAATACCTACACTTCATCACATTCAAGTCACTAATTCACTTTACAAGTTACCAAACAAAGCTAAATTTAAAATAAAATGTTCACATTTAAAGTACCAACACTTGAAAATTTCAAGTCACTAATTCACTTAACGTGTTATCAAACTAAACTATATTTAAAATGAAAAGTTCACATTAAAAATATCTACACTTAAACACTTTCAAGTCACTAATTCACTTTTCAAGTTATCAAACTAAACTAAATTAAAAATGAAAGGTTCGCATTTCAAATACCTATACTTAATCACGTTTAAGTTACAAATTCACTTTACAAGTTTTCAAAGTAAACTAAATTCAAAATGAAACGCTTGCATTTCAAGTACCTACACTTAAAAGTCACTAATTTGATTTACAAGTTACTAAACTAAACTAAATACAAAATTAAAAGTTTGAAGTTCAAGTATCTAAACTTCATCACTTTCAAGTCACTAATTCACTTTACAAGTTACCAAACTAAACTAAATTCAAAATGAAAAGTTCACATTTAAGTATCCAGACTTAAAAGTTTTAAGTCACTAATTTACTTTACAAGTGAACAAACTAAACTAAACTCAAAATGACAAGCTCACATTTCAAATACCTACAAATAATAACTTTCAAGTCACTAATTTACTTGACAAGTTACCAACTAAACTAAATTCAAAATGAAAAGTTCACATTTCAAGTACCTACATTTAATCACTTTTATGTTACTAGTTCACTTAATAAGTTACCAAGCAAAACTACATTCAAAATAAAAAGGTCACATTTCAAGAATCTACATTTAATCACTTTCAAGTGACTAATTCACTTTACAAGTTACACAACAAAACTAAATTCAAAATTAAAAGTCCAAATTTCAATTACCTAGACTTCATCACTTTCAAGTCACTATTTCACTTACAAGTTACCAAACTAAACTAAATTCAAAATGAAAAGTTCACATTTAAAGTACCTACACATGAAAATTTCAAGTCACTAATTCACTTTACATGTTACCTAACTAAACTAAATTTCAAATGAAAAGCTCACATTTCAAATATTTACACTTAATCACTTTCAAGTTACTAATTTTCTTTACAAGTTACCAAACTAAACTAAATTAAAAATGAAAGGTTTGCATTTCAAGTACATACACTTAATCACTTTCAATTTACTAATTCACTTTACAAGTTAACAAAGTAAACAAAATTCAAAATGAAAGGTTTATATTTAATGTACTTACACTTAATTACATTTAAGTCACTAATTTAGTTTACAAGATATCAAAGTAAACTAAATTCTAAATGAGAAGTTCGCATTTCAAGTACCTTAAACACTTTCAAGCCACTTATTCACTTTACAAGTTACCAAACTAAACTAAATTCGAAAGTAAAAGTTCACATTTAGAGTACCTACAATTAATCACTTTCAAGGAACTAATTCACTTTACTAGTTACAAAACTAAACTAAATTCAAAATGAAAATTTAACATTTCAAGTTCCTACATTTAATTACTTTCATGTCACTAATTCACTTTATAATTTATCAAACTAAACTACATTTAAAATGAAAAGTCCGCATTTCAAGTACCTACACTTAATCACTTTCAAGTCACTAATTCACTTCACAAGTTACCAAACTAGAATTAATTCAAAATGAGAAGTTCACATTTCAAATACCTACACTTAATCACTTTCGTGTCACTAATTTACTTTACAAGTTACCAAACGAAACTAAATTCAAAATGAAATGTTCACGTTTCAAGTACCTACACTTAAACACTTTCAAGTCACTAATTCACTTTACAAGTTTCCAAACTAAACTAAATTCAAAATGAAAAGTTCACATTTCAAGTTCCTACATTTAATTACTTTCATGTCACTAATTCACTTTATAAGTTATCAAACTAAACTACATTTAAAATAAAAAGTCCGCATTTCAAGTACCTACACTTAATCACTTTCAAGTCACTAATTCAATTCACAAGTTACCAAACTAAAATTAATTCAAAATGAGAAGTTCACATTTCAAATACCTACACTTAATCACTTTCGTGTCACTAATTTACTTTACAAGTTACCAAACAAAACTAAATTCAAAATGAAATGTTCACGTTTCAAGTACCTACACTTAAACACTTTCAAGTCACTAATTAACTTTACAAGTTTACAAACTAAACTAAATTCAAAATGAAAACTTCACATTTCAAGTACATACACTTAAAAATTTGTAGTCACTAATTCACTTTACAAGTTACCAAACGAAACTAAATTCAAAATGAAAAGTTTACATTTCAAATACATACACATATTCACTTTCATGTCACTAATTTATTTTACAAGTTTCCAAACTAAACTAAATTGAAAATAAAAAGTTCACATTTCAAGTACCAACAATTAATCTCTTTCAAGTCACTAATTTACTTTACAAGTTACCAAACTAAACTAAATTTAAAAAGATAATTTCATAGTTCAAGTACCGACATTTAATCACTTTCATGTCACTAATTCACTTGATAATTTGCCAAACTAAACTACATTCAAAATGAAAAGTTCACATTTCAAGTACTTACACTTAATCACTTTCAAGTCACTAATTTACTGTTCAAGTTACCAAACGAAACTAAATTCAAAATGAAATGTTCACGTTTCAAGTACCTACACTTAAACACTTTCAAGTCACTCATTCACTTTACAAGTTTCCAAACTAAACTAAATTCAAAATGAAAAGTTAAGATTTCAAGTACATACACTTAAAAATTTCTAGTCACTAATTCATTTTACAAGTTACCAAACTAATCTAAATTCAAAATGAAAAGTTTATATTTCAAATACAAACACATAATCACTGTCATGTCACTAATTTACTTTACAAGTTACCAAACTAAACTAAATTGAAAATAAAAAGTTCACATTTCAAGTACCTACAATTAATCCCTTTCAAGTCACTAATTTACTTTACAAGTTACCAAACTAAACAAAATTTAAAAGGATAATTTCACATTTCAAGTACCTACATTTAATCACTTTCATGCCACTAGTTCACTTGATAATTTGCCAAACTAAAGTACATTCAAAATGAAAATTTTACATTTCAAGTACTTACACTTAATCACTTTCTGGTCACTAATTTACTGTTCAAGTTACCAAACCAAACTCAATTCAAAATGAAAAGTTCACATTTCAAGTGCCTACACTTAATCACATTCAAGTCACTTATTCACTTCACAAGTTGACAAACTAAACTAAATTAAAAATGAAAAGTTCACATTTTAAGTACCTACACTAATACACTTTCAAATCACTAATTCACTTTACAAGTTACAAAGTTAAATGAAATTGAAATGACAAGTTCACATTTCAAGTACCTACACTTAATCACTTTCATGTCACTTATTCATTTTGCAACTTACCAAAGAAAAGCAAATTCAAAATGAAAACTTCTCATTTCAAGTACCAACACTTAAACTCTTTCAAGTCACTAATTCACTTTACAAGTTACCAAATTAAACTAAATTCAAAATGAAAAGTTCACATTTCAAGTACCTACGCTTAAAAAATTTAAGGTCACTAATTCACTTTACAAGTTACCAAACAAAATTAAATTCAAAATGAAAAGTTCAAATTTCAAGAACCTACACTTCATCACTTTCAAGTCACTAATTCACTATACATGTTACCAAACTAAACTAAATTCCAAAGTAAAAGTTCACAGTTAGATTACCTACAATTAATCACTTTCAAGTAACTAATTCACTTTACTAGTTACAAAACTAAACTAAATCCAAAATGAAAATTTCATATTTCAAGTTCCTATATTTAACCACTTTCATGTCACTAATTCACTTTAAAAGTTATCAAACTAAACTACATTTAAAATGAAAAGTTCACATTTCAAGTACCTACACTTCATCACTTTCAAGTCACTAATTCACTTCACAAGTTACCAATCTAAAATTAATTGAAAATGTGAAGTTCACATTTCAAATGCCTACACTTAAACACTTTCATGTCACTAATTTACTTTACAAGTTATAAACAAAACTAAATTCAAAATGAAATGTTCACGTTTCAAGTACCAACACTTAAACACTTTCAAGCCACTAATTTACTTTGCATGTTACCAAACTAAACTAAATTAAAAATGAAAAGTTCACATTTCAATTACATAACCCTAAAAATTTCAAGTCACTAATTCACTTTACAAGTTACCAAACTAAACTAAATATAAAAGAAAAATTTCACATTTGAAGTACCTACCTTTAATAACTTTCATGTCACTAGTTCACCTGACAATTTGCCAAACCGAACTACATTCAAAATGAAAAGTTCACATTTCAAGTACTTACACTAAATCACTTTCAAGTCAATAATTTACTGTTCAAGTTACCAAACTAAACTTAATTGAAAATGAAAAGTTCACATTTCAAGTACCTACACTTAATCACATTCAAGTAACTTATTCACTTCACAAGTTGACAAACTAAACTAAATTCAAAATGAAAAATTCATATTTTAAGTACCTACACTAATACACTTTCAAATCATTAATTCACTTTACAAGTTACAAAGTTAAGAAATTCAAATGACAAGTTCACATTTCAAGTACCTACACTTAATCACTTTCATGTCACTAATTCACTTTGCAAGTTACCAAAGGAAACTAAATTCAAAATGAAAAGTTCTCATTTCAAGTACCAACACTTAAACTCTTTCAAGTCACTAATTCACTTTACAAGTTACCAAACAAAACTAAATTCAAAATGAAAAGTTCACATTTCAAGTATCTACGCTTAAAAAATTTCAAGTCACTAATTCACTTTACACGTTACCAAACAAAACTAAATTCAAAATGAAGAGTTCAAATTTCAAGTACCTACACTTCATCACTTTCAAGTCACTAATTCACTATACATGTTACCAAACTAAACTAAATTCCAAAGT
>NW_025893111.1:49729-60844 GCF_002878395.1 Capsicum annuum
TGACAAGTTTACATTTCAAGTACCTACACTTAATCAATTTCATGTCACTAATTCACTTTGCAAGTTACCAAAGAAAACTAAATCCAAAATGAAAAGTTCTCATTTCAAGTACCAACACTTAAACTCTTTCAAGTCACTAATTCACTTTACAAGTTACCAAATTAAACTAAATTCAAAATGAAAAATTCTCATTTCAAGTACCTACGCTTAAAAAATTTCAAGTCACTAATTCACTTTACAAGTTACCAAACAAAACTAAATTCAAAATGAAAAGTTCAAATTTCAAGTACCTACACTTCATCACTTTCAAGTCACTAATTCACTGTACATGTTACCAAACTAAACTAAATTCCAAAGTAAAAGTTCACATTTAGATTACCTACAATTAATCCCTTTCAAGTAACTAATTCACTTTACTAGTTACAAAACTAAACTAAATCCAAAATGAAAATTTCACATTTCAAGTTCCTATATTTAACCACTTTCATGTAACTAATTCACTTTAAAAGTTATCAAACTAAACTACATGTAAAATGAAAAGTTCACATTTCAAGTACCTACACTTAATCACTTTCAAGTCACTAATTCACTTCACAAGTTACCAATCTAAAATTAATTCAAAATGTGAAGTTCACATTTCAAATGCCTACACTTAATCACATTCATGTCACTAATTTACTTTACAAGTTACCAAACAAAATTAAATTCAAAATGAAATGTTCACGTTTCAAGTACCAACACTTAAATACTTTCAAGTCACTAATTTACTTTGCAAGTTACCAAACTAAACTAAATTAAAAATGAAAAGTTCACATTTCAATTACATACACCTAAAAATTTTAAGTCACTAATTCACTTTACAAGTTACCAAACTAAACTAAATTCAAAATGAAAAGTTCATATTTCAAATACATACACATAATCACTTTCATGTCACTAATTTACTTTACAAGTTACCAAACTAAACTAAATTGAAAATAAAAAGTCCACATTTCAAGTACCTACAATTAATCACTTTCAAGTCACTAATTTACTTTACAAGTTACAAAACTAAACTAAATTTAAAAGGAAAATTTCACATTTCAAGTACCTACATTTAATCACTTTCATGTCACTAGTTCACTTGATAATTTGCCAAACTAAACTACATTCAAATTGAAAAGTTCACATTTCAAGTACTTACACTTAATCACTTTCAAGTCACTAAATTACTGTTCAGGTTACCAAACTAAACTTAATTCAAAATGAAAAATTCACATTTCAAGTACCTACATTTAATCACATTCAAGTCACTTATTCACTTTACAAGTTGACAAATTAAACTGAATTAAAAATGAAAAGTTCACATTTCAAGTACCTACACTAACACTCTTTCAAATCACTAATTCACTTTATAAGTTACAAAGTTAAAGGAAATTCAAAATGAGAAGTTCACATTTAAACTACCTACACTTAATCACTTTCATGTCACTAATTCACTTTACAAGTTACCAAACAAAGCTAAATTCAATATGAAAAGTTCTCATTTCAAGTACCAACACTTAAACTCTTTCAAGTCTCTAATTCACCTTACAAGTTACCAAATTAAACAAAATTCAAAATGAAAAGTTCACATTTCATGTACCTACACTTAAAAAATTTCAAGTCACTAATTCACTTTATAAGTTACCAAACAAAACTAAATTCAAAATGAAAAGTTCAAATTTCAAGTGCCTACACTTCATCACTTTCAAGTCACTAATTCACTTTACAAGTTACCAAACTAAACTAAATTACAAAGTAAAATTTCACATTTTGAGTACCTACAATTAATCACTTTCAAGTCACTAATTCACTTTACTAGTTACAAAACTAAACTAAATCCAAAATGAAAATTTCTCATTTCTAGTTGCTACATTTAATGACTTTCATGTCACTAATTCACTTTATAAGTTATCAAAGTAATCTAAATTTAAAATGAAAAGTTCACATTTCAAGTATCTACACTTAATCACTCTCAAGTCGCTAATTCACTTAACAATTCACCAAAATAAAATTAATGCAAAATGAGAAGTTCACATTTCAAATACCTACACTAAATCACTTTCATGTGACCAATTTACTTTACAAGTTAACAAACTAAACTAAATTCAAAATGAAATGCACATTTCAAGTACCTACACTTAAACACTTTCAAGTCACTAATTCTCTTTACAAGTTACCGAACTAAACTAAATTCAAAATGAAAAGTTCACATTTCAAGTACATACACTTAAAAATTTCAAGTCACTAATTCACTTTACAAGTTACCAAACTAAATTAAATTCAAAATGAAAAGTTCACATTTGAAATACATACACATAATCACTTTCATGTCACTAATTTACTTTACAAGTTACCAAACTAAACTAAATTTAAAATAAAAAGTTCACATTTCAAATACCTACAATTAATTTCTTTCAAGTCACTAATTTACTTTACAAAATACAAAACAAAACTAAATTTAAAAGAAAAGTTTCACATTTCAAGTACCTACCTTTAATCACTTTCATGTCACTAGTTGACTTGATAATTTGCCAAATCAAACTACATTCAAAATGAAAAGTTCACATTTCAAGTACTTACACTTAATAACTTTCAAGTCACTAATTTACTGTTCAAGTTACCAAACTAAACTTAATTCAAAATTAAATGTTCACATTTCAAGTACCTACAAATAATCACATTCAAGTCACTTATTCACTTTACAAGTTGACAAACTAAACAAAATTCAACATGAAATGTTCACATTTCAAGTACCTACACTAACACACTTTCATATCACTAATTCACTTTACAAGTTACAAAGTTAAATGAAATTCAAATTGAGAAGTTCACATTTAAAGTACCTACACTTAATCACTTTCATGTCTCTAATTCACTTTACAAGTTACCAAAGAAAACTAAATTCAATATGTAAAGTTCTCATTTCAAGTACCAATACTTAAACTCTTTCAAGTCACTAATTCACTTTACAAGTTACCAAATTAAAATAAATTCAAAATGAAAAGTTCACATTTCAAGTACCTACACTTAAAAAATTTCAAATCACTAAATCACTTGAAAGTTACCAAACAAAACTAAATTCAAAATGAAAAGTTCAAATTTCAAGTACCTATACTTCATCACTTTCAAGTCACTAATTCACTTTACAAGTTACCTAACAAAACTAAATTCCAAAGTAAAAGTTCACATTTAGAGTACCTAAAATTAATCAGTTTCAAGTCACTAATTCGCATTACTAGTTACACAACTAAACTAAATACAAAATGAAAATTTCACATTTCAAGTTCCTTCATTTAATCACTTTCATGTCACAAATTCACTATATAAGTTATCAAACTAAACTACATTTAAAATGAAAAGTTCACATTTCAAGTACCTACATTTAATAACTTTCAAGTCACTAATTCACTTCACAAGTTACCAAACTAAAATAAATTCAAAATGAGAAGTTCACATTTCAAATACATACACTTAATAACTTTCATGTGACTAATTTACTTTACAAGTTACAAAACTAAACTAAATTCAAATTGAAATGTTCATGTTTTCAAGTACCTACACATAAACACTTTCAAGTCACTAATTCAGTTTACAAGTTTCCAAACTAAACTAAATTCAAAATGAAAAGTTCACATTTCAAGTACATACACTTACAAATTTCTAGTCACTAATTCACTTTACTAGTTACCAAACTAAACTAAATTGAAAATGAAAAGTTTACATTTCAAATACATACACATAATAACTTTCATGTCACTAATTTACTTTAAAAGTTACCAAACTATACTAGATTGAAAATAAAAAGTTCACATTTCAAGTACCTACAATTAATCTCTTTCAAGTCACTAATTTACTTTACAAGTTACCAACCTAAACTAAATTTAAAAGGTCAATTTCACATTTCAAGTACTTACATTCAATTACTTTCATGTCACTAGTTCACTTGATAATTTGCCAAACTAAACTAAATTCAAAAAGAAAAGTTTTCATTTCAAGTACTTACACTTAATCACTTTCAAGTCACGAATTTACTGTTCAAGTTACCAAACTAAACTTAATTCAAAATGAAAAGTTCACATTTCAATTACCTACACTTAATCACATTCAAGTCACTTATTCACTTTAAAAGTTGGCAAACTAAACTAAATTCAAAATGAAAAGTTCACATTTCAAATACTTACAGTAACACACTTTCAAATCACTAATTCACTTTATAAGTTACAAAGTTAAACGAAATTCAAAATGATATGTTCACATTTCAACTTCCTACATTTAATCACTTTCATGTCACTAATTCACTTTACAAGTTACCAAACAAAGCTGAATTCAATATGAAAAGTTCTCATTTCAAGTACCAACACTTAAACTCTTTCAAGTCACTAATTAACCTTACAAGTTACCTAATTAAACTAAATTCAAAATGAAATGTTCACATTCCAAGTACCTATACTTAAAAAATTTCAAGTCACTAAATTCAAAATGAAAAGTTCAAATTTCAAGTACCTACACTTGATCACTTTCAAGTCACTAATTCACTATACAAGTTACCAAACTAAACTGAATTCCAAAGTAAAAGTTCACATTTAGATTACCTACAATTAATCACTTTGAAGTCACTAATTCACTTTACTAGTTACAAAACTAAACTAAATCCAAAATGAAAATTTCACATTTCAAGTTCCTACATTTAATCACTTTCATGTCACTAATTCACTTAATAAGTTGTCAAACTAAACTACATTTAAAATGAATAATTCACATTTCAAGTAACTACACTTAATCACTTTCTAGTCACTAATTCACTTCATAAGTTACCAAATTAAAGTTAATTCAAAATGGGAAGTTCGCATTTCAAATACCTACACTTAATCACTTCCATGTCACTAATTTACTTTACAAGTTACCAAACAAAAATAAATTCAAAATGAAATGTTCACGTTTCAAGTACCTACACTTAAACACTTTCAAGTCACTAATTCACTTTACAAGTTACCAAAGTAAACTAAAATCAAAATGAGAAGTTCACACTTAAAGTACATACACTTAAAAATTTCAAGTCACTAATTCACTTTACAACTTACCAAACTAAAGTAAATTCAAAATAAAAAGTTCATATTTCAAATACATACACATAATTACTTTCATGTCACTAATTTACTTTACAAGTTACCAAACTAAACAGAAGAGAAAATAAAAAGTTCACATTTCAAATACCTACAATTAATCTCTTTCAAGTAACTAATTTACTTTACAAGTTACCAAACTAAACTAAATTTTAAAGGAAAATTTCACATTTCATGTACCTACATTTAATCACTTTCATGTCACTAGTTCACTTGATAATTTTCCAAACTAACTACATTCAAAATAAAAAGTTCAGATTTCAAGTACTTACACTTAATCAATTTCAAGTCACTAATTTGCTGTTCAAGTTATCAAACTAAACTTAATTCAAAATGAAAAGTTCACATTTCAAGCACCTACACTTGATCACATTCATGTCACTTATTCACTTTACAAGTTGACAAACTAAACTAAATTCAAAATGAAAAGTTCACATTTTAAGTACCTACACTAACACACTTTCAAATCACTAATTCGTTTTACAAGTTACAAAGTTAAACGAAATTCAAAATGGGAAATTGACATTTCAAGTACCTACACATAATCACTTTCATGTCACTAATTCACTTTACAAGTTACCAAAAAAAACTAAATTCAATATGAAAAGTTCTCATTTCAAGTACCAACACTTAAACTCTGTCAAGTCACTAATTCACTTTACAAGTTACCAAATTAAAGTAAATTCAAAATGAAAAGTTCACATTTCAAGTACCTAGTCACTAATTCACTTTACAAGTTACCAAACTAAATTAAATACGAAATGAAAAGTTTACATTTAAAGTACCTAGACTTATAAATTTTAAGTCACTAATTCAATTTACAAGTTACCAAACTAAACTAAATTTAAAATGAAAAGTTCACATTTCAAATACCTACACATAATGACTTTCATGTCACTAATTTACTTTACAAGGTACCAAACTATACTAAATTCAAAATAAAAATTTCACATTTCAAGTACCTAAATTTAATCACATTCATGTCACTAATTCACTTTAAAAGTTTCTAGACTAAACTACATTCAAATGAAAATTTCACGTTTTAAGTATCTACACTTAATCACTTTCAAGTCACTAATTCACTTTACAAGTTACTTAACTAAACTAAATTCAAAATTAAAAGTTCAAATTTCAAGTATCTACACTTCATCACTTTCAAGTCACTAATTCACTTTACAAGTTACCAAACTAAACTAAATTCAAAATGTAAAGTTCACATTTAAAGTTCCTACACTTAAAAATTTCAAGTCACTAACTCACTTTGCAAGTTACCTAACTAAACTAAATTTAAAATGAAAAGTTCACATTTCAAATACCTACACTTAAACACTTTCAAGTTACAAATTCAGTTTACAAGTTACCAAACTAAACTAAATTAAAAATTAAAGGTTCTCATTTCAAGTACCTACACTTAATTACATTCAAGTTACTAATTCACTTTACAAATTACTAAACTGAACTAAATTCAAAATTAAAAGGCCAAATTTCAAGTACCTACACTTAATCACTTTCAAGTCACTAGTTCACTTTACAAGTTACCAAACTAAACTAAATTCAAAATGAAAATTTCATTTTTAAAGTACCTACACTTTAAAATTTCAAGTCACTGATTCACTGCAATACCCATATGGTTCCTTAAGCCTAAATTCGCCTTTTAAGTGAATATGGTTGACTTCCAAAGTGATTGATGTTTATAACGTGTTATGCTTCTCTAATTTCTACTTTTTGTCATGTAGATAATTGAATAATATTTCCATCGATACCATGACAGTTAAGGAGTACTGTCATAAGTTCAACCAGTTATCCAAGTATGCTCCTGGTATGATGGCTGATTTTAGAACTGGTATGAGTAAGTTTTTGGCTGGTGTGTCTGGTAATGTTATGAAAAAGTGTAGATCCGCTATGATTAATAGGGACATGGACCTTTTCTATAATAATGATACATGATCAGCAGATTAAAGCGGACAAGGTGAAAGAGAAAGAAAGAGTAAGGGTAAATAAGAGAGTTAGATTAGAGTACCAGGGGTATGGTCAGACTGGATTTGCTGAAGGGAATCACCCACAGTCCCAGAACCGTCCACTTATACCAGCGCCTTCATCAGCCAGTGCTCCCATATTCAGAATCAGGCAGGAGCAAGGTAATAGGTCTACTATATCCAGGTCCCAAAACAGTGTGAGTAACAAACCTCGTCCTCTCCCATGTCCGAAGTTCGGTAAAGACTATCCTGGTGAGTGCTTAGTCGATTGGAGGGGTTGTTTTGGCTGCAGTAAGTTGGGCCACAGATTCAGGGATTACTCGTACGCTAGATAGGGGAGTCGTGATGTTCGTCCCCAGAGTCAGGCTATTAGTGCTCCAGCCCCTTTAGTTCATCCTATTCTTCCCTAGGGTGCCTCATCTAGTATTGCTGGTAGACAGTGCCAGAATTGCTTTTATGCTATACCACCCCACCAAGAGTAGAAGGATTTGCCAGATGTTGTTACTGGTACTTCCGTCTATTTCATTTTGATGTGTATGTATTAATGGACCCTTGATAAAGTGTAACGCCTCAAAATTGGGTCCCGAGATCTCAACCAGTTCTTAGGATCACAAGTGACCCCAAGCTAACCCTTCTACTGGCATAACTCATAAGCAACTGAACAAAAAGTATAAATCTATACAAATCTACGGAAAATAACTCTTTTCTGAATATGATAGATACAAAACTAAATTTTCAAGATTATAACTCTACTTTTACAACCAAAACTAAAATGGAATACATCAACTTCTACTGACTGTCTATGAAGCCTCTACTAGTACTAACAGTAGGAAGCCAGGTTATGACTCCCAACTAACCCAACTCAATACTACTGAATAAGGAAAATACAATACTATATGACTGGATACCGCAAACTGACTAGATCTGAAGATGTACACTATACCTTGTACCTATATTTCGAGAAAATGTAGCCCAGATACGAATATGTGGGTCAGTACCATAGAAATGTACCGAGCATATGGGGGTGCAATGCATATATAAAATAATATCTTAATATCATCACAGTTTATAAAATTATGCATGCTGATATAAATGACTCCCTTAGCTCAAATTAAAATCATCATAATTATAAGAGAGTAAAATATATCGGGTGAAACATGTGAGCCATCATAATAAATCTCCATTCACTTCCATCTCGATTCCAAATCATCAAAGCAATCAAATCTCATAACAATCTCTTTAGAATATATGTTCATTAAATCTTTAGAAAACAATGACTTTCTCAAACTCAGTCTTTCAAACAAATATGTTTCCATCTCAGAGAGAAGAATAAGACTTTTTATATTAGATAGGAGAATACACACACACATTGGGAGTCTGTTACAACCGACATAAACCATGTGAGTTACATGAAATCCAACGTTCTACCCACATTGGGGAGAGTCGCCCTATTACTTGCCATCGGAGTAGGACTTTAAATCATCAATCCAAACACAAGTGATCACTATATAATTTAGCCTCAGGCTCATATCCTACGAGGGGACGTAGTTATAAGGAAGTACCAAAATAGTTATACCTCCCGCTCGGTGCTAAAGACTACTCCCGAACTTAGCTCAGATCTTTTCAAAAGAAAATTCACTAATAAATAGTTCAACAATTCACAACGGAAGCCATCATTCTAACCTTTCATAATAATCAATAAAAGTGGATTTCTTTTCTTATCTCGGGTTCAAAAATACCCCTTTTTATGACCGAAAGGTCAAATCTTCTTCATCATCTCAAATCATTCAAACTCAAGGTGTTTATAACACATGATTACTCAAAAACAACAATATCAAATAGAGTTCAAAACTCATGTCTCAATATCACATTAAAACTTATCAAGATTCAAGCTTTACATCATAAACATATATAAATCCCTTCAAAATCTGGAAAATTTAGTTATAAGGCACAAATATCATCATTCTCATATAATTCCTCCTCTAAAATATCAAAAATATCATAATCTCATGATAATCAATATAGGATATAAGCTCATGCTTCAAAATCATAGTAAAACAAATGAAATCCATAACTTCATAAGAGAAAGAATTTTTGGACATAAGAACGAAAGAGTGTTCTAGTTGAAAAATCCCACATACCTTAAACTTGAAGATTTGAATGAACTCTTGACCTTGGGACTCTATTCGTGAAAATAATGAGTGTTTCTTGTAGCCCTCGAAAGGGAGATTCCAAATCTTGAAGAATTATTGAAAACTCATGGTTGAATCTTGAGATATTTGAATTTTTAGGTTGAAACCCTAATGAATGTTCTTGGTGATTTTGAGAGAAAGTAAACTTATTTTGGTGTTATGGGAGTTTAATCCCGTGTTATAGACATATATAAGGGTGTTTTTGGCACTTGAAAGTGTGGTATGCGGCGCATAACCCATGGCAGACCTTAAGGTGTGCATCGCACACCTTATGGCATACATTTAAGTGTGCCTCGTACTCCCAATCATACACATTTGATTGGGCGGCATATTTCCCATCGCACACCCTTACTACCTCTCACAAAAATGGGCATAAATCTTCGCTTAGGTATCGAGTTTTTGTGAACTTGATATCATTAAAAAGTTAATTCAATTATCTAAATCTGTTTTTTCATAAGCTATTCTTTTTGTTGTACTTATTCTATCATTTATTATTTCTAAATCTTCTTCTATGTCTATATTTCTGTAACTATAATCATTATTATCAATTGTTTTTATGAATTGTTTAAAAGGACTTTCTATTTGTATTTTATTAATTTTATTTTTTCCCATTATTTTATGTTTTATTGTTAATACATATAGATTTTTACATCTTACTGTAAATATTTTACTTCCTAGGGTTAGTTCTATTCCTGATATTTTCCAATATAATACTAATGATTTATCTATATTTTTATCTGTTATTGCTACTGAATAATTTGCACTTATTATAAATTTAAATTTTTGGTATATTAAATTTCCTTTAATTGCACTTATTATGCTTTTTTCTATAGGTCTTATAATCTTATCATCTGCTAAATATAATTCTATTGGTGTATCTATTCCTTTTCTAAAACATGCTTTTATTAATATCTCTGTACCTCCAAGGTGTACATATTTTATTGGGTCTCCTCTACTTTTTATATCATTTATTTCTTTATTAATTAACCTTTTTGTTACTAGTGGTACACTAGCTTTACCTTTTGCATATCTGCAGTCTATTACATGTTCCTTTTGACTTACTACGTAATAGTCTTCCTTTTTCCTAGTAAATATATTTTTTATTGTTGGTATTTTAAATTTTTTCTACACTTAAGTCTAACTCTTTTCCTTTTATTTCATCAAATACATTATTATCAAATATTATTTTTTGATCTGTTCCTTCGTCATTTAATTATTCTTGTTTTGTTATTATTTTTATATCTTCTTCAGTCATTTGGTTTATTTGTATATCTTATCAGTCATTTAATTCATCTAATTCACTATCTATTTCATTATCTTCTATTTCATTATCTGTTTCATTCTCTGAAATTTCATATATACTGTCTTCACTTTCTAATTCGTAATCTATATAATCTATCTGCATATATTCTGTATTTTCTATTTTTATTTTTGATATTTGATATTTGTTTTTTGTTTGGGTTTTTAGATAATTTATAATCTCTAGCTAAATGTTCTAATTTTTCGCAATTCTAACAAGTACATTCCTTTATAGATTTCTTTTTCCTATATGGTCTTTTATGTTTATAATTTTTTACATAATATCTTTTTCTTGGTTTCTTATAGTTATATTTTGATTTTTTGTATTTCTTATATTTCTTATGCCTTTTTCTTTTCTTATAATATCTTTGTTCGCATCCAAATTGAGGTGTTATTTTATCTTTGCAACATGCTAAATTTCTTATTAATGTTTTTTCCATTTTTATTTTTCTCTAATTTTTTCACATAGGTTTCTATACCATTGTTGTAAAAATTTTATTC
>NW_025893111.1:63844-65391 GCF_002878395.1 Capsicum annuum
ACAAGTTTTAACTAGACTTGGTTTGGTTTTAGGTAAAGCAATTAGCTTATTGTATCCGGTCAATATTTTTGTTATATAGTTTGTATCTGGTTCTTGGATGTTTATAGCTCTGGGGTTAGTATTTAAAAAGGTTTGTACATTGTAGATATTTTCTATATATGTTCGGACTGTGTAGTTGTAGGTCTTTTTGTCTTGGTTTAAACTATCTCGGTATGTGATAATTTGTGGGGGTATAATCATTGGATATTTTGATGTATTTGGAATATATGGTTTATCAAATAGCTTGTTTAGGTTCATATTTGTGTTTTTCCTAACTCCTTTGCTTGTACTTGCAAAAGTAGATTGGTAAATGTTATGGGTTTTAAGGAGTGCCCCAACGTCTCCTTATAGCTCTTGAATTTCAATGTCTTCCGATCGACATAACTCTACACACTGCTGAGTTATCTGATTTGTAGCTATAGACTTCAGTTTATCTTCATTAGTCTTTAGCTTTTCTATTTCATTACCCATGCTGTCCACTTTCATTGAACGAGTAGTTAGGGTTTTGAATATCTTTTCTAAAGCATTATCTTCTATTATATCAGTCTATGTAGCTTTGTCTTGATATGTAGTCTGCAATAACATTTTTGTTAGTACTAATTACTTCAATTGTAAATGTAAAATTTAATATATTCAAGACTAGTCTCCGAATCTCTTTTGTTGTAACTGAATTTTGTATTTTCTTTGTTAACCACCAACGTACCTGTGTATTATCTGTTTGTACAATAAACTTGTTATATACTATATATGGCTCAAATGCTAATAAACATTTATATAATGAGCATAATTCTTTTCTATTTTTTTCCCATTTTATTTCTGTTTCATTAAACGTACCTGAGTAGTATCTACAATGGTGTTCTAATTATTCTCCGTCATGTCTATATTTTAGTACTCCTCCATAACTGCATTCAGTAGCATCTGCTTCAACTATATATATAAATTTTCTATTTTCATTTGGAAATTGTAATTTTGGTAATTCTTTACAAAGTATTTTTATTTTCTGAACTTGTTTTCTATCTTCTTCGTTATAGTTATATTCTACATCCTTTTTTAATTTTTCAGTAATGGTTTTTAAGTTTTCTGCTAATTTTGGAATATATTCTCTTACTTGGTTTACTAATCCTAAAAATGATTGTAATTTCTTTTTTGTATCTAATGCTTCTTTTGAATTTATTATTTTTTGTACTATATGTTGTTGCATTTTGACTCCACTTTTATCTATTTGTATTCCCAAAAATTCTATCTGATTTTTCATAATTTCTACTTTCTTCTCTCTTAAATGTTCTTCTTTAGTTTTTGTATATAATAGTATATCATCTATGTATACTATACAATTAGGTAGTTGTTTAAAATAACTATTCATAAAATGTTGATATCTACCTGGTGCATTTTTATATCCAAATGGTAGTACATTCCATTCATAAAATCCTTGTGGTACCGTAAATGCGGTTAATTCCTTAGATTCTTCTTCTAACTTTAAATGGTAAAATCCTGATTTACAATCAAAT
>NW_025893111.1:65491-84828 GCF_002878395.1 Capsicum annuum
ATTTACGGTTAATTCCTTAGATTCTTCTTCTAACTTTAAATGGTAAAATCCTGATTTACAATCAAATTTACTAAAATAATTATATCCTTGTATTTGTCTTATTTTTAATATCTTAGTTGGTATTGGGTAATTATAAGTCATTGTTTTTGTATTTAAATTTCTATAATCAATAACCATCCTACTTTTTCCTCTTTTTTGTTCACTATGTTTATTTACTATAAATGCTGGGCTATTATGTTTACTATTACATTTTTGTATATATTGTTTTTCAAATAATTCTTCTATATGAATTTTAAATTCTTTTAAATCATCAAAATTATATGTTAATTGTTTCTGGGTTATTATGCTATTTTTATCAATTAATTCAATTTTTATAGTGGTTTTATGTTTTTCCCATCCTTTTAATGGATCTTCACTATATAATTGTTCTAATTTTTTCTTAATTATTTCTATCTTATTTATTGAAAATATAGTTATTTCCTTTTTATTTATTGAAAATACGACCAGTTCTATTGTATCTTCAATATTTTTTATATTTTCTAATTTTTGTGTAATTTTTTCACTTCCTTTTATCCAATCAGTTTTCTTTCTTATTTTATTAATAACTCTTTTTGCTCTTACTTTCTGTTTACATGGTGTGGTAAACCACTAATCTCTTCTAGTTATTATAGGTGGGTATAATTTATCTAAAAACGGCATTCCTAAAAGTATATCTTTTGATGTTAGCTCATAATTATAGATTTCTTCTATTTTTAATATTTTATCCCATACTTGTGTTTTTACATTCTTAGATTTATAAGTAATTAAGCATCCTTCATTATTAAATCCTTTAACTATTATTGGTATTTTTAATTTATCCCATTTACTTTCTAGTAAACAATTATATCTACATAAATTAGTTTCTGCTCCTTTATCTATCATAGGCGTATAATATCTACTATAATATCCTTCTACTACTATCTTCATTAATACATATATTTTCATATCATGTTAGAGCTCTTCTTAGGAATAATCTTTTCCTATTATATGTCATAGATAATTGTGTATGTTCTATATTGTATGGTTTTACTTGTTCTAGCCATTTAATTCCTAATATTATGTTTGCTTTTTTGCATTTCTTCCTTTATTTCAAATTCTATTTAAATTTTTCTAACTCCTATTATTATTTCTTTTTCTGCAATATTTTTTGTGTTTATTAAGCTTCTTGGTAGATCTGGGCATATATTATTATCAGATTTTATTTCTCTAAACTACTCCATAGACTAGGAAAATGATCATACAACTTGTATTCACGTGAGAATCACTTGGATTAGAGCTTAGACGCGCAGGAATGATGGTTAGAATTCTAGCATGAAAATATGGGGTATTACATTATCTCCCCCTTGGGAACATTCGTCCTCGAATGTGGATAATTAACCTGAAACACAGAGGAATATCAGTCTTCAAGCTATCATGTGTAACTGATAGAACTGAATCAATGGATCTTAAGAATAATGAGCTACTGAACTGGTAACTTGTAAAGTAAATTAGTGACATGAAAATGATTAAGTGTAGGTATTTTAAAGGTGAACTTTTTATTTTGAATTTATTTTAGTTTGGTAACTTGTAAAGTGAATTAGTGACTCGAAATTTTTATGTGTAGGTACTTTAAATGTGAACTTTTCATTTTGAATTTAGTTTAGTTTGGTAACTTGTAAAGTGAATTAGTGACATGAAAGTGATTGAGTATAGGTACTTTAAATGTGAACTTTTCATTTTGAATTTAGTTTAGTTTGGTAACTCATAAAGAGAATAAGTGACTTGAAAGTGATTAAGTCTAAATACTTAAAATGTGTGAACTTTTTATTTTGAATTTAGTTTAGTTTGGCAACTTGTAAAGTGAACTAGTGAATTAAAAGTGATAAAGTATCCGTACTTGAAATGTGAACTTTTTATTTTGAATTTAATTTAGTCTGGTAACTTGTAAATTGAATTAGTGACTTGAAAGTGATTAATTGTAACGCCCCGAAATTGGGTCCCGAGACGTCACACGGTGCTTAGGGGCATAAATGATCCTAAGCTAACCCTTCTACTGGCATAACTCATAAGCAACTGAATAAAATGCTCAAGTCTACATGAGATCAACGAAAAGATAGAACTTATCTGAACTTGATCAATACAATTATGAACGTTACAAGGTTGCAACTCTACTTTTACAAATGAAACTGAAACTGAATACATCAACTTACTGACTGTCTATGAAGCCTCTACTGGTACTGACTTTAGATAAATGGGTCATGACTTCTAACTACCCAATCTCAATACGACTAAAGTAAGAAAATACGATACTCCTCGAACTGTATAACTGACTCAAGCACTCGAATAAAAAGGACTCATAACCTGCTGACTGGAAGCTTCAAACAGACTGAATATGGTATCTGCACTATAACTTATACCTACATTATAAGGCACTGTAGCATATAGAAATATATAGGGGTCAGTACTTTAAAGAATGTACTGAGTATGTGGGGGTGAAATAAAACATTATAAATAATATCATAAATAATTACGAAAAATTATGCATGCTGACGATAACAACTCTCTTTACTTGAATTAATTAAAATATATACCTTGAAACTCATCATTAGTAATGCAAGCATTATATATCTCATAAATCATTATACTCAACTCAAACTCTTTAAATCATAACTTAGAGTGACTCGGTAACTTATGAAACTTGAACTCTTATGGACTTGGGAATTTCATATAACCGACATGACTACTCCATGTGAGCCGCATGGAGTCCAACCTCAATCTCATTATCACAATCCCATACTCGGCCTCTAGCCCTATAATTATCAACATCAATCCTACAGTGGAACATAGTTTTAGAGAAATACCACATTTCCCGCTCGGTGCTAAATACTCCTCCCAAACTCAGCTCAGAACATGTTAGGAAATTATAACGCCCCAAAATCGGGTCCCAAGACATCACATGGTGCTTAGGATCATAAGTGACCCCAAGCTAACCCTTCTACTAGCATACCTCATAACCAACTAAACAAAAAGTATAAATCTAAACAAATTTATGGAAAATAACTCTTTTCTGAATATGACAGATACAAAACTAAATTTACAAGATTACAACTCTGCTTTAACAACCAAAACTGAAATGGAATACATTAACTTCTACTGACTGTCTATGAAGCCTCTACTAGTACTGACTGTAGATAACCGGGTTATGACTCTCGACTAACCCAACTTAATACGACTGAATAAAGAAAATATAACACTTCTCAAACTGTATAACTAACTCAAGCCCTTGAATCAAAAGGACTCATCACCGGCTGACTGGATGCCACGAACTGACTGGATCTGAAGATGTACACTATACCTTGTAGCTACATTCTGAGAAAATATAGCCCACATACAAATATGTGGGTTAGTACCATGGAAATATACCGAGCATATGGGGGGTTCAATGCATATATAAAATAATATCTTAATATCATCACAGTTTAAAAAATTATGCATGCTGATATAAATGACTCATTAGCTCGAATTAAAATCATCATAATCATAAGAGAGTAAAATATATCGGGTGAAAAATGTGAGTCATCATAATAAATCTCAATTCACTTTCATCTCGATTGCAAATCATCAAAGCAATCAAATCTCATAACAATTCTCTTTGGAATATATGTTCATTAAATCTTTCGAAAACAATGACTTTCTCAAACTCAGTCTTTCAAACAAATATGTTTTCATCTCAGAGAGAAGAATAAGACTTTTTATATTAGATAAGAGAAAATACACATACACACATTGGGAGTTTCTTACAACTAACATAAACCATGTGAGCTACATGGAGTCTAATGTCCAACCCACGTTGGGGAGAGCTAGCCTATCCTTGCTATCGGAGTACGACCTTAATCATTTTTTTCACTAGTGATCACTATATCAATTAGCCTTAGGCTCACATCCTACGGGGGCACGTAGTTCTGGGGAAGTACCAATCACAACTATACCTCCCACTCGATGCTAAAGACTACTCCCGAACTTAGGTCAGATCTTTTCAAAAGAAAATCCACAACAACACAATTCAACAATTCATAACGGGAGCCATCATGCTACCCCTTTATCATAATCAATCAAAATATGGATTTCTTTTCTCATTCGAGTTCAAAAATAACTCCTTTAGGACCAAAAGGTCAAATCAATCCAATCTCAATGTGTATATAACACATTACTTCAATAAAATATAAATTCAAATCGGGTTCAACAACCCATATATCAATACTTGATCAAAACATTTCAAGATTCACACTTTATATATCTAACAAGTATGATACATAAGAAAATCTGGAAATATATCTTTTATCAATAATATTCACATCAACGCTCATGAAATTTATCTTCAAAACATCAAAAATATTATAACTTCTTCAACAAGAATTTAGATTTCCAATTTCCATCTCAAATTCGTAAGTAGAGCATGTAAAATCATATATCTTTTTAAAATAATACAAATTTTGGGCACAAGAACGAAAGGGTGTTCTTGTTGAAAAAACCCACATACCTTAAACTTGAAGCATTGAATGAACTCTTGACCTTGGGACTCTCTTCGTGAAAATAATGAGTGTTTCTTGTAGCCCTCAGAATGGGGATTCCGAATCTCGAAGAATTATTGAAAACTCATGGTTGAATCTTGAGATATTTGAATTTTTAGGTTGAAACCCTAATGAATGTTCTTGGTGATTTTGAGAGAAAGTAAACTTATTTTGGTGTTATGGGAAATTAATCTCGTTTTATAGACATATATAGGGATGTTTTTGGCACTTGGAAGTGAGGTATGCTACGCACAACCCATGGCAGACCTTAAGGTGTGCGTCTCACACCTTATGGTAGACATTTAAGTGTGCCTCGCACTTCCAATCGCACACATTTGATTGGGCGGCACATTGCCTATCGTACACCCTTACTGCCTCGCATAAAAATGGGCATAACTCTTCGATAGGGTATCAGATTTTTGTAAAATTAGTATCGTTGGAAGGATAATTCAATTATCTATAATTTGATAGGTATTGGGATAAAAAATTCCATGTATATTAAGAGATATATACGTTTGAAGTTGACCCTTGTAGAATTGAATGTCAAACTTCGGATGAATCAATTAGTCTTAGCTCAACTTTGTTCTAGGTCATTGCTATGAACATATTTCAACTCTAAACTACTCCATAGACTAGGATAATGACCATGAACTTTTATTCATGTGATAACCACTTGGATTAGAGCTTAGACACGCAGGAACGACGGTTAGAATTCTAGCACAAAAATACGGCGTATTACATTATCTCCCCCTTGGGAACATTCGTCCTCGAATGTGGATAATTAACCTTAAACACAGAGGAATTTTAGTCATCAATATATCATGTGTAACTGATAGAAATGAATCACTGGATCTCAAGAATAATGAGCTACTAAACTGGTCTGCAAGTGCATGAATCCTCAAGAAAAATAACTATACGACTAAGATAGAAATGAGAGTGTCAACATATGAGTAACCATTACTTTGCACTGGATTTGAACCCATGAGAAAGGATGAGAGTTTTATGATATGAAAACTCGGGGTATTATAAAATCCCCCTCTTGGGATCGTTCATCCCCGAATGATAATAATTTGATGAAAATACTATGCAGACACTGTGATACTACACAGGATACTTACGAACTTAATCATGACTTAATATCTGAAACTGAAACTGATGCATGAACTGAGCTGAATTCATAATTTAATTGGACACAAACACATTGCTTCTTGGAATATACATACGTATAAGACTACGGATAGTAAGACTAGCTGGAAAATTAAGAATCGATAGGAGCTTATATCCTTGCTTGCTAAACTAGATTACAGGCTATATGGACTGGATCATACTGACTACCCATACTCAAATGGAGTATTTCTTTCGGACTTTTCTATGAAATTCTATTGACATTAGGGAGCAAAAAATTTTGGTCATGACCTGAACGAGACATTTGACTAAGGAATTACAACATTGATATAACTCTATAGCATAGAATATAATTATATAACTCATAAACTAGGATAGGATTGCTAGGCCGTAGGCAACACAACTTCTTACTTTCAAGCTTAGCATTACTTCTCAAGTGCTCTCTTAACTATACTATTCCCCTTAAATACCATACTCATTTGATTCAACTTATAATTCTCATATTGGTACTGTGAAATCTTTCCACTAAGGTCTAAACTAAACTAAGTTCTCTCACCATGATCAATCCTAACACTGAATCACAAGATACAACATGCCAAACCACAATACTAGTCTAAACAATGAGGTTGAATATTCTATATCTTCTTAGAGCTCACACCCTAAGCAAAACATGTCCTACCACTTCAATGACTACTTTAAAACTCTTGATATAGATTCACTAGTGCATATTGTATTTCATCATCTTACACCCAACATGCATTCATGCCTATCATTAAAAATCACATATAACTTTAAGGCAAATACTCCTAAAGGCATACTTCGCATATTCTCTAAACCTTTATCAACAACAATTTTCTTGCACTATTCTTAAAAACATACACACAGTTTCTAACTAACCTTGACATGTATCAAAGAATTGGCCTCAATCTTACTTCACACTTTAGCCATAGATAGAAAAGCATAAGTAATCTTTCTTAATAAGGGTCATCAACTCTCTCACATATAAACCATTGCTTATCCACTATCATCACCACTATCTTAACATAGAAAGAGGTCACTGAAGGGCTAACACATATGAACCAGAAGAATGAAAACTACAATACATAACATTAACTCTTATCTTTGTCCTGAGGAATAAAATATCAAAGGCATGGATTCATTAAAGAAATCTAAGCCGAGGACATGCATGATATAATGCGAACTTCACTAGTATCATGAGTGTAAAAACTGGTCATACTCTAAAACATGAGTTTATACTTATCATGAGATATTCAACATAAGACTGGAGTTCATAGATTCATAAGAGATAACTCAACTCACAGAGTGATGCGGTTACATGCTTGCTAGAAGCTGAGAATGGGCTTGAGCACACATAATAGGTATAAGCATAGGCCTGTGGCATGGATTTGTCAAGCAAGTGATGGATTTGGTGTTGTAATGACTGAAATCCAAGGAATACTCTAGAGTAAAAAGGGTTCACTATTTCATCATAACTCATTATTGACATGTATCACAATCTAATTCTCAAAACTCGATTTGGTTCTTCACTAACTATCTCCCCCTTAGGTTAAAGCTGGTATTCTAAGTATGATGGTCTACTCCATATCCTCAATATTAAGCCATAATTTCATCATTCTATTATCTACACATAAATGCTAAACTCAAAAGAATAAACTAAATTCGAACTTACCGACTTCATTCTTGAACAACCCATCCATATGCCATCCTTAATTCCTAGCTTCAATAATCATCATCAAAGACTTACACTCTTATTTGAAACCATATCTACATCTCTAATCACATAATCATAGCCTACCAAGATCAAACTTCTATACTTATAATTTTACCAAACCATGAGAATAAAATCATACTAAAAAGACTCAACATCATCAATCATAACTCCTTAACTTAGCTATCAAGAACAACATAAATTATCTAACTAGCCTTTCTCAACCTAGCAACTCAACTTTACTACTAACCACACAATATGCAATAATCCTCGAAAAATAATGCAGCCCCATAGCACCTTGGGCATACCTCTACACCATACTTAATAACAAACACATGATCTTATACTTTTGCATACACTGTTCAGTCCTACTAGATCACCTCCATATAACTAGCATCAACAACCGAACCATCAACTGTTCAAACATAATATCTAGAGCTAAACATGATTTACAACCCAATCTCACACACAATTTTCACTTCAAAACTATAGAACATAGTATTAAGAAAAACTAGTACACAATGATAATCGATCATAATCATATGGCCTATCTTATTCATAATCTGTTAACACATCCTCTTTCTTCACATCATTACTATTTAACCATTTTCACACCTAAATTACTTTCATAGCTCTATAAATTTCAACTAAACTTCCTCTTGCAATCTCAGGAAAGCCTAAATTAACAATACTCAATCACCAAGTACTTCCATCAAAACCTATACTTTCCTAGCACAACAAATACGATCAATAACTCTTTTCATACTTCAAGAAAACAACAATCTACCTTAACTAATAATCTCTTTCTCTAACTTCACTAAACTAACAAACCAGGGTATATCACTTCATTAATAATTCAATCATATGCAAAAATTCAGCTATACATATTCAATAAATAGCCCTTACCACCATTCTTTCCACTACACTTCTAAACCCACAAGTTCAACTAACACAAGACTTTCAACTAAACGTTACTACTTCTGTCACTACACAGAAACCCATACTTTCAACTAACGCCAAAACAACAAGATAAATAACAAGTTGCTAGTGAATCGAAATAGGCATCACACGGCTCACTAAACTTTGGTTTTGTGTTTTGATTAAGAAAATTATATGAATAACAAAGCAACTATGCTAGTGAATCAAAATAGGCCTCACACGACTTCACTAGACTTTGATTTTTCACAAACATAATGATAACAAGATTACATAATACAAGAGATAGAAACTTGACATACAACATTCAATGATCTAAGAATACACCTTACTCTATCTTAATTAAATAACTTATAAGAACAAAGGTATAACTTCAAATCTGATGGACTTACAACATTCTTGAAGGCTTCTCTTAAGCCACTTTATGAAACTTCTGAAACTTCAGCCAGCAAATATAAGAGCATTATTTGGGGACGAAATTGGAACTTGCCAAACATGTTACCTCAAGAACAATACATAGATAGAGAAGTATAGATTATCATTATGGATTCTGAGGAGAAATTTGAAAGAATATCTGAGTAGGGCTTAGTGCATGATTTGCACAGGCCTAATAAAACATTTTAGTTTTTGAAACTCAAAAGTACTGATAGGATACTTTTGTAGCTCTCTTACAATTCCAAAACTATCTATGGAGAATTAAGCTCAACTATTTTTAATACCTTGGAAATAAGCCAGAGATGGCCTGACTGGAGTAAGATGAGAATCTGTATAAGTTTCTTGGAGAACTTTTCTATAGCACGATTTAAGACTTAAAAGAATGGAGACATTTGCTAAAAGCCCTATAGCCTCTAAAATAAAAGTATAGAAGTCTCCGTACCGTTCCGCAAGACTCTACTACACACGGATTCATAGACACCCTAGGACACTTGAACTCTGTGCTTTGATACCAAGTTTGTAACGCCTCGAAATCGGGTCCCAAGATGTCACACGGTGCTTAAGATAACAAGTGACCCTAAGCTAACCCTTCTACTGGCATAACTCATAAGCAACTGAACAAAAAGTATAAATCTATACAAATCTTTGGAAAATAACTCTTTTCTGAATATGATAGATACAAAACTAAATTTAAAAGATTACAACTCTGCTTTTACAATCAAAACTAAAACAGAATACATCAACTTCTACTGACTGTCTATGAAGCCTTTACTAGTACTGATTGTAGGTAGTTGGGTCATGACTCCCGACTAACCCAAATCAATACGACTGAATAAAGAAAATATAACACTTCTCGAACTGTATAACTAACTCAAGCCCTTGAATCAAAAGGACTCATCACCTCCTGACTGGATACCGTGAACTGACTGGATCTGAAGATGTACACTATACCTTGTACCTACATTCTGAGAAAATATAGCCCACATATGAATATGTGGGTCAGTACCATGGAAACATACCGAGCATATGGGGGTGCAATGCATATATAAAATAATATCTTAATATCATGACAATTTAAAAAATTATGCATGCTGATATAAATGACTCACTTAGCTCACATTAAAATCATCATAATCATAAGAGAGTAAAATATATCGGGTGAAACATGTGAGTCATCATAATAAATCTCAATTCACTTCCATCTCAATTCCAGATCATCAAAGCAATCAAATCTCATAATAATTCTCTTTGGAATATATGTTCATTAAATCTTTCGAAAATAATGACATTCTCAAACTTAGTCTTTCAAACATATATGTTTTCATCTCAGATAGAAGAATAAGACTTTTTATATTATATAGGAGAATACATACACACACATTGGGAGTCTCTTACAATCGATATAAACCATGTGAGCTACATGGAGTCCAACGTTCTACCCACATTGGGGAGAGTCGCCCTATTCCTTGCCATCGGAGTAGGACCTTAAATCATTAATCCAAACACTAGTGATCACTATATAAATCAGCCTGACGCTCACATCCTATGAGGGCACGTAGTTCTAGGAAAGTACCAAAACAGCTATACCTCCCGCTCGGTGCTATAGACTACTCCCAGACTTAGCTAAGATCTTTTCAAAAGAAAATTCACTAATAAACAGTTCAACAATTCACAACGGGAGCCATCATGCTACCCTTTCATAATAATCCATAATAGTGGATTTCTTTTCTCATCTCGGGTTCAAAAATACCCCTTTTTATGACTGAAAGGTCAAAGCTTCTTCATTATCTTAAATCATACCAAATCAAGGTGTTTATAACACTTGATTTCTCAAAAACAACAATCTCAAATAGAGTTTAAAACTGATGTCTTAATATCACATTAAAACTTATCAAGATTCAAGCCTTACATCATAAACATATATAAATACCTTCAAAATCTGGAAAATTTAGTTATAAGGCACAAAATATCATCATTCTCATATAATTCCTCCTCTAAAATAGCAAAAGTATCATAATCTCATGATAATCAATATAGGATATAAGCTCATGCTTCAAAATCATAGTAAAACAAATGAAATCCATAACTTCATAAGAGAAAGTATTTTTGGACATAAGAACGAAAGAGTTTTCTAGTTGAAAAATCCCACATACCTTAAACTTGAAGCTTTGAATGAACTCTTGACCTTGGGACTCTATTCGTGAAAATAATGAGTGTTTCTTGTAGCCCTCGAAAGGGAGATTCCAAATCTCAAAGAATTATTGAAAACTCGTGGTTGAATTTTGAGATATTTGAATTTTTTGGTTGAAACTCTAATGAATGTTCTTGGTGATTTTGAGAGAAAGTAAACTTATTTTGGTGTTATAGGGGTATTTTTGGCACTTGGAAGTGAGGTATGCGGCGCACAACCCATGACAGACCTTAAGGTATGCGTCGGACACCTTATAGCATACATTTAAGTATGCCTCACACTCCCAATCGCACATATTTTATTGGGCGACACATTGCCCATCGCATACCCTTACTCCTCTCACAAAAATGGGCATAACTCTTTGCTTGGGTATCGGATTTTTGAAAAATTGGTATCACTGGAAAGATAATTCAATTATCTATAAGTTTATAGGTCTTGGGATGAAAAATTCCATATATATAAAGAGATATTCACGTTTGAAGTTGACCCTTGAATTATCGAATGTCAAACTTTTGATGAATCAATTGGTCTTAGTTCAACCTTGTTCTATGTCATTGCTATAAAAATTTTCCACCTCTAAACTACTCCATAGACTAGGATAATGATCATGTAACTTTTATTCATGTGATAATCACTTGGATTAGAGCTTACACGCACAGGAATGACGGTTAGAAATTTAGAACAAAAACATAGGGTATTCATCAAGTCTTTCTTATGTGACTCCATTGGTGGCTGTGAATTTTGAAATTAGTGCTAAAAAGATTCCTGAGCCTTTTATAGTTTCTACTCTAGTAGGTGAATCTGTTGTTACTAAGCAAGTGTATAAGAAGTATCCTATCACTGTCCTTAACAGAATCATGTTTGCAGACTTGATTGACTTGGACATGGTTGATTTTGACATTATTTTAGGCATGGATTGGCTTCACTCTTGTTATGCGCCTATAGACTATCGTACTCCTATAGTCAAGTTTTAGTTTCCTAACGAGCTAGTTTTTGAGTGGTTTGGAAATTCTGTAACTCCCAAGAGTCATTTTATATCCTACCTTAAGGCTAGAAAATTGATATCTAAGGGTTGTATCTATCATTTGGTTCAAGTTAAAGAAACTAAGTGTGAGACTCTGACTATTCAGTCCATTAATGTTGTTAATTAATTTCTTGATATTTTCTCAGAAGATCTCCCAGGGGTACCTCCCTATAGAGAGATTAATTTCTATTAGCATATCGTATGGCCCCTATAAAACTTAAAGAGTTGAAAGAGCAACTCAAAGATCTTCTTGATAAGGGTTTCATAAAGCCCAGTGTGTCTCCATGGGGTGCACCCATTTTATTCGTGCAAAAGAAAGATGGTTCATTGCGTATGTGCATTGACTATTATGTGCATTGACTATCGTCAGCTTAATAAGGTCACAGTCAAGAATAAGTACCCTCTTCCTAGCATTAATGACCTGTTTGATCAGTTGTAAGGTGCCAGTTATTTCTCAAAAATAGTTTTGAGATCCGGTTATCACCAACTTGAAGTCAGAGCGTGTGATATTCCAAAGACACCTTTTTGCACCCGTTATGGTCATTTTGAATTCCTGGTCATGTCCTTCGAGCTAACTAATAAGCCAACAACTTTTATAGACCTCATGAATCAGGTGTTCAGATAGTACCTGGATATATTTGTTATAGTTTCATAGATGATATTCTTATGTACTCCCGAAATGAGATCGATCATGCAGATCATCTTTGAATTGTCTTACAAACCCTTAGAGATCATCAGTTGTTTTCCAAATTTAGTAAGTGTGAATTTTTTCTAAGGTTAGTTTCTTTTTGGGGTCTTATTATTTCTTCTAAAGGTATTCGAGTTGATCCTCAAAAGGTAGAAGCTGTGAAAAATTGGCCTAGACCTATATCTCTATTCAAAATTAGGAGTTTCTTAGGTATAGCTGGTTACTATCATCGTTTTGTTGAAGGTTTCTCCTCCATTGCATCTCCTTTGACCCGGTTAACCCAAAGGAAAGTTAAATTTTGGTGGTCAGATTCTTGCGAGAAGAGTTTTCAGAAGTTGAAGACTCGACTCACTTCAGCCCCTGTGTTGACCCTCCCTAATGTTGTAGATGATTTAGTGGTGTATTTTGATGCCTCTATATTTGGTTTGGGTTGTGTGTTGATGCAAAAAGATAAGGTTATAGCCTATGCCTTCAGGCAGTTGAAATCGCATGAGAAGAATTACCCGACCCATGACTATGAGTTAGCTGCAGTGGTTTTTGCCTTAAAAATCTGGAGACACTACTTGTATGGTGTTTATGTTGATATCTTTATGGATCACAAGAGTTTGCACTAAGTGTTTACTCAGAGTGACTTGAATCTTTGGTAGAGGCAGTGGTTAGAATTGCTGAAGAACTATGATATGAGCGTGTTGTATCACCCGAGCAAGGCCAATGTAATGGCAAATTCCCTTAGTAGGTTGTCCATGGGTAGTGTGATGCATGTAGAAAACGATAAAAAGGAGTTAGCTCGTGAAGTGTGTCGGTTAGCTAGGTTAGGTGTTAGATTGCTTGATTCAGCTGAGGGTAATGTTTGGGTTTAGAGTAGTTCCGAATACTCCCTAGTTTTGGAAGTGAAAGAGAAGCAAGATATGGATTCTTGTTTGGTCGAACTGAAAGGGTCAGTCAAAGACCAAAAGGTGGAGGTTTTCTCCCAAGGGGGAGATGGTGTATTGAGATTTCAAAATAGGTTATATGTTCCCAATGTTGATAATTTAAGGTAGAGTATTATGGCTGAGGTGTATGGCGTGCGGTATTCTATTCATCTCGGTGCTACCAAGATGTACCACTATTTGAGGGAAATTTGTAGGTGGAATGGTATGAAGAGGGATATAGCAAAGTTTGTAGAGAAGTATGCAACTTTCCAACAAGTGAAGATAGAGCACCAGAGAACCGGTGGTATGATACAAGAATTTAGCATTCCTACTTGGAAGTAGGAAGTGGTGAACATGAATTTTGTGACTGGTTTACCTATCTCCCGTCATCATCATGATTCTATTTGGGTCGTTGTAGACAGGTTGACTAAGTCAGCACATTTTCTGCCAGTACATATACCTTTTACCGCTGAGGACGATGCTAAGCTGTACATCCGAGATTTAGTCAGGTTGCATGGAGTTCCGTTGGCTATTATCTCCGTTAGAGGTACTCAATTTACTTCTCAGTTTTGGAGAGCCTTTCAGAAGGTTCTTGGCACCTAAGTTCATCTTAGCTCCACTTTTCATCCATAGACGGACGGTCAGGATGAGAAGACCATCCAAACCTTGGAGGATATGTTCAGCGCATATATTCTTGACTTCAAAGGATGTTGGGATGAACATTTACCATTAATTGAATTCGCTTATAACAATAGTTTTCATACTCACATTGGAATGGATCCATTTGACGCTTTGTATGAAAAGAGGTGTAGATCAATCGTAGGTTAGTTTGACGTGGGTGAGGCTGGTGTGATTGGACCTGATGCTGTGTTCGAGGCTATAGAGAAAGTTAAGTTGATTTGGGAGAGGTTTAATACAACCCAGAGTTGTCAAAAGTTGTATGCAGATGTGGAAAAATAGCTCTTGAGTTTGAGGTTGATAATTTGGTATACTTGAAGATTTCACCCATGAAAGGGGTGAAAAGGTTTGGAAAGAAAGGAAAGCTTAGTCCCTGATATGTTGGCCCTTATAGAGTTTTGAATCGTGTTGGGAAAGCAGCTTATGAGATTGAGTTGCTAGCAGAGTTGTCAGCTGTCCACCCTGTCTTTCACATTTCTATGCTCAAGAAGCACATTGGTGATTCTATTCTGGTTAAACAATCTGAAATCTTTGATATTTGGGACAGTCTTTCTTATGATGAAGTTTCGGTCGAGATTTTAGATCATCAAATTCGTAGACTAAGGAACAAAGAAGTTCCCTTGGTTAAAGTTCTGTGGCAAAATCAATCAGTTGAGGGTGCTACTTGGGAAGCAGAAGTAGATATGCGAGTTAAGTACCCCCATCTCTTCTCCACGAGTCCAAAACAAGCCGAAGGTACTGTTCTTCTTTAATTCAGTTCCCTACTAATCCAGCGTATTCAGCTATATAGATATCCATTCTATGACTTATGCATCCTATGAAGTACTCAAAAATCTAGAGTGAAGTAAGTCGTTTGAGTGATATTGTTCCCATAAAGTATTTCCAGTTTCCTCTTTGATCTTGAGCCTAACTAGAAACATTCGAGGACGAATGCTTCCAAGGGGGAGATATTGTAATACCCCGATCGTTCCTTAAGCCTAAATTCACCTTTTAAGTGAATATGGTTGACTTAAAAAGTGATTGATGTTTATGCCGTGTTGTATTTCCCTAATTTCTATTTTTATCATGTAGAGCATTGAATAAGATTTCCATCGATACCAAATTTACCCAAATCCGACACTCGGGTGAAGATTTAGAGCCATTTTAGTGAGACAGTGTGCCACCTGGCACTTTAGCGCATCGCAAAGCCAACTAAAATGGCAATTGTCATTTTCCAGTGAGTCTCCGTGATATTCACCACGTCACGCCAAGGCTCAAAATCAGGATTTGTCAAATTCCAGTGCACCCACGTGATTCCACCACTTCGCGCCAAGTTGGCAAATGCGACTTCACCACGTCGCATCACTGAGCAGTTTCCCAATTGTCAAAATCCAGTGAAGGTCTGCGATCATGGCACGTTGTGCCAGGACCAAAAACTGGGCTCCAGATATAGAATTCGCTCAAGGGTATTTTGTTCTTTCCACCCGTCCTTACCCACTATATATATTATATAAATAGAGGAGAAAATCCTCATTTTCCTCTTCCATTCTATCCAAAAAGCTAGGGTTTCTCTCCAAAATCCAATCCAATTCTTGTCTAAACATCTCAAAATATAGCCGTAGTTTTCACAAATTAGATCAAGATTGAAAACTTCCAAGTCAAGAACATCAAGAACCCTAACTCAAGAAGTGGGAAACGAAGACTATAGCAAGTTCATTCATTCCAAATTATAATCAAGGTATGTGGGGCTTCAACAAGAATATCCTTTCATTTTTGTGCCCAAAGAATTGATTTTACTATTGGAATTTTATGATTTTACAAGTGGGTTTATACCCAAAATACCTTATCATTGATTTATGAGAATTGAGCTATTTCAAGATTGATATAGATGACTATTTTATTGTTTTATTTCTTAAATTGGGAATTTATGCTATGAATTGTACATTGCTACTATGAATGGATGTTTTCCAAGTGATAATGATAAGAGTCATGATTTTAAGCTTTTCCATGAGAAGTTGATTATTGAATATATATATAGATATTGATCTTGAGAATCAAGAATGAGTCCTATGATATTTTCTTGAAGCTTTTGATACTTGGTATGATTTGATCAGCAAGTGTACTTGATGTTGAGAAAAACTGTTTGAGTTTGAGTTGAGTTAGGAATCCACAAACTATTTATGATTTACAGATGAGATATATTTATGTTTTGGTCTTCATGATAGACCCTTGAGTTGATTGAGGTGGATTTCCTAATGCGTTCTGAGTTGAGTCTAGGAGGAGTATTTAGCGCCAAGCGGGAAGTGTGGGTTCAGCGCATCCTACTTTCCCAGAACTACGTGCCACCGTAGGGTTGAGATTTGAGGGCCAAAGTGTCGAGTTTGTGATCACAGAGATGAGTTTGAGGTTATACTCCCTGGCGAGATTATAACTCTCCCGCCAATGTGGGGTTCCTTTCTTAGAAGGGTAAAACGTTTGACTCCATGTGGCTCACATGGTTTATGTCGGTTATAAGAAATCTCAATTCCATAATAGTCTAAGTTTGTTGAGTTGTTGAGTCACTATAAGTCATGAGTCAAAGAGTTTGAGTCAAGTCCAATGATTTATGATATTTATGAAGCATGTGTTATTATTGATGATTTATGGAAATTATGTTTCAGGAAAGTCAAGCGAAGAGAGCCATTATTGCATCATGCATGATTTTATTTTACATTTATGATATTATTTAAAAATGTTGCATATACCTCCACACACAGTACATTCCTAAGTACTGATTCCCATACTCTTCTGCGTTCTATATTTCATCGTGATGTAGGTTCGGGTGCTCAGTCTCAGCAGTGACAGTGATCTTTGAGTACCTTCATCTACATTTCTGCAGTTGGTGAGTCCTCATAGTTCGAGGACCTACATTCCTAATTTTGCCTTGTTAGTAGATGGTTGTTTCTTTTTAGTTTAGTATGAGTCAGTTGGGGACCTGTCCCAATGGCTCCTCAGTGTTATGTAGTAGAGGCTTTTGTCAGACAAAAGTACCAGTATGTAAAGAAATTTTAGTATTTTGTTTGTATAGGCCAGTATTTCTCCATAATTAAGTATTTTCAAATTCATGACATGATTATTCTTCCACATTTTAGCATGATTAGCATTATAGCAAGTTTTGAAAGTGATGACAGGATTAGAGGGTTATCTTGAGGCCACGTGTGACATCATGGGATAGGTTCTTGGGGCATCACATTAACTTTACATGTTACCAAACTAAACTAAATTCAAAATGAAAAGTTCACATTTCAAATATCTACACTTAAACACTTTCAAGTCACTAATTCACTTTACAAGTTACCAAACTACACTAAATTAAAAACGAAAGGTTCGCATTTCAAGTACCGACACTTAATCACTTTCAAGTTACTAATTCACTTTACAAGTTATCAAAGTAAACTAAATTCAAAATGAAACGTTTGCATTTCAAGTACTTACACTTAATCATTTTTAAGTCACTAATTCACTTTACAAGTTATCAAAGCAAATTAAATTCAAAATGAAAAGTTCGCATTCCAAGTACCTACACTTAAAACACTCTCAAGTCACTTATTGTCCTTACAAATTACCAAACTAAACTAAATTTCAAATGAAAAGTTCACATTTCAAGTACCTACAATTAATCACATTCAAGTCACAAATTCACTTTACTAGTTACCAAACTAAACTAAATCCAAAATGAAAATTTCACATTTCAAGTACCTACATTTTATCAGTTTCATGACACTAATTCACTCTATAAGTTATCAAACTAAACTACATTTAAAATGAAAAGTTCGCATTCCAAGTACCTACACTAAATCACTTTCAAGTTACTAATTCACTTTACAAGTTACAAACGTAACTAAATTCAAAATTAAATGTCCAAATTACAAGTACCTACACTTCATAACTTTCAAGTCAATAATTCACTTTACAAGTTACCAAACTAAACTAAATTCAAAAAGAAAAGTTCACATTTAAAGTACCAACACTTGAAAATTTACAGTCACTGATTCACTTTACATATTACGAAACTAAACTAAATTCAAAATGAAAAGTTCACATTTCAAATATCTAGACTTAAACACTTTCAAGTCACTAATTCACTTTACAAGTTATCAAACTAAACTAAATAAAAAATGAAAGGTTCGCATTTCAGGTACCAACGCTTAATAACTTTCAAGTTACTAATTCACTTTACGAGTTATCAAAGTAAACTAAATTCAAAATAAAAGATTTGCATTTCAAGTACTTACACTTAATAACTTTTAAGTCGCTAATTCACTTTACAAGTTATCAAACTAAAGTAAATTAAAAATGAAAAGTTCGCATTCCAAGTACCTACACATAAACACTTTCAAGTCACTTATTTATCTTACAAGTTACCAAACTAAACTAAATTCCAAATGCAAAGTTCACATTTAATGTACCTACAATTAATCACTTTCATGTCACTAAATCACTTTGCTAGTTACAAAACTAAACTAAATCCATAATGAAAATTACACATTTCAAATATCTACACTTAATCACTTTTATGTCACTAAGTCACTTTATAAGTTCCCAAACTAAACAACATTTAAAATGAAAAGTTCACATTTCAAGTACCTACACTTAATCACTTTCAAGATACTAATTCACTTTATAAGTTAACAAACTAAACTAAATACAAAATGAAAAGTTCACTTTTCAAGTACCTACACTTACACACTTTCAAATCACTGATTCACTTTACAAGTTACCAAGCTAAACGAAATTCTAAATGAGAAGTTCACATTTCAAGTACCTACACTAAATAAATTTCATGTCACCAATTCACTTTACGAGTTACCAAACAAAACTTAATTCAAAATGAAAAGATCACATTTCAAGTACCTACACTTACACACTTTCAAGTCACTAATTCACTTAATAAATTACCAAACTAAACTAAAATCAAAAGGAAAAGTTCACATTTCAAGTATCTACACTTAAAAATTTCAAGTACCTAATTCACTTTATAAGTTACCAAACTAAACAAAATTCAAAATGAAA
>NW_025893111.1:87828-98717 GCF_002878395.1 Capsicum annuum
TCACATTTCAAATACCTACACTTAAACACTTTCAAGTCACTATTTCAATTTACAAGTTACCAAACTAAACTAAATTCAAAATGGAAAGTTCTCATTTCAAATACCTACACATAAACACTTTCGTGTCTCTAATTTACTTTACAAGTTACCATACTAAACTAAATTCAAAATGAAAAGTTTACATTTCAAATATCTACACTTAAACACTTTCAAGTCACTAATTCACTTTACAAGTTCTCAAACTAAACTAAATTAAAGATGAAAGGTTCGCATTTCAAGTACCTACACTTAATCACTTTCAAGTTACTAATTCACTTTACAAGTTATCAAAGTAAACTAAATTCAAAATGAAAGTTTGAATTTCAAGTACTTACACTTAATCACTTTTAAGTCGCTAATTTACTTTAAAGGTTATCAGAGTAATTTAAATTAAAAATAAAAAGTTTGCATTCCAAGTACCTACACTTAAAATACTTTCAAGTCACTTATTCATCTTACAAGTTACCAAAATTGAACTAAATTTCAACTGAAAAGTTCACATTTCAAGTACCTACAATTAATCACTTTCAAGTCACAAATTCACTTTACTAGTTACCAAACTAAACAAAATCCAAAATGAAAACTTCACATTTCAAGTACCTACATTTTATCACTTTCATGTCACTAATTCACTCTATAAGTTATCAAACTAAATTACATTTAAAATGAAAATTTCGCATTCCAAGTACCTACACGTAATCACTTTCAAGTTACTAATTTACTTAACAAGTTACTAAACTTAGCTAAATTAAAAATTAAAAGTCCAAATTTCAAGTACCTACACTTCATCACTTTCAAGTCACTAATTCACTTTACAAGTTACCAAACAAAACAAAATTCAAAATGAAAAGTTCACATTTAAAGTACCTACACTTGAAAATTTCAAGTCACTGATTCACTTTACATGTAACCAAACTAAACTAAATTCAAAATGAAAAGTTCAAATTTGAAATATCTACACTCAAACACTTTCAAGTCACTAATTCACTTTACAAGTTACCAAACTAAACTAAATAAAAAATGAAAGGTTCGTATTTCAAGTACCAACACTTAATAACTTTCAAGTTACTAATTCACTTTACGAGTTATCAAAGTAAACTAAATTCAAAATGAAAGATTTGAATTTCAAGTATTTACACTTAATCACTTTTAAGTCGCTAATTCACTTTACAAGTTATCAAACTAAACAAAATTCAAAATGAAAAGTTCGCATTCCGAGTACCTACACTTAAACACTTTCAAGTCACTAATTCACGTTACAAGTTACCAAACTAAACTAAATTCCAAATGAAAAGTTCACATTTAAAGTACCTACAGTTAATCATTTTCATGTCACTAAATCACGTTGCTAGTTACCAAACTAAACTAAATCCAAAATGAAAATTACACATTTCAAATACCTACATATTATCACTTTCATGTCACTAATTCACTTTATAAGTTCTCAAACTAAACTACATTTAAAATGAATAGTTCACATTTCAAATTCCAACACTTAATCACTTTCAAAATACAAATTCACTTTATAAGTTAACAAACTAAACTAGATTCAAATTGAAAAGTACACTTTTCAAATACCTACACTTACACACTTTCAAATCACTAATTCACTTTAAAAGTTACCAAGCTAAACGAAATTCTAAATGAGAAGTTCACATTTCAAGTGTCTACACTTAACAGTTTTCATGTTACAGATTTCACTTTACAAGTTACCAAACAAAACTAAATTCAAAATGAAAAGTTCACATTTCAAGTAGCTACACTTACACACCTTCAAGACAATGATTCACTTAATGAATTACCAAACTAAACTAAAATCATAGGGAAAATTTCACATTTCAAGTATCTACAGTTAAAAGTTTCATGTCACTAATTCACTTTATAGATTACCAAACTAAAAAAAATTCAAAAAGAAAAAGTTCACATTTGAAATAAGTATACATAGTCACTTTCATGTCACTAATTTACTTTACAAGTTACCAAACTAAACTAAATTCAATATGAAAAGTTCACAATTCAAGTACCTACAATTAATCACTTTGAAGTCACTAATTAACTTTACACGTTACCAAACTAAACTAAATTCAAAAGGAAAATTTCACATTTCAAGCACCTACATTAAATCGCTTTCATGTCACTAATTCACTTTATAAGTCACCAAACTAAACCACAGTCAAAATGAAAAGTTCACATTTCAAGTACGTACACTTAATCACTTTCAAGTCACTAATTCACTTTTCAAGCGACCAAACTAAACTTAATTCAAAATGAAAAGTTCACATTTCAAGGACCTACACTTAATCACTTTCAAGTCACTTATTCACTTTGCAAGTTGATAAACTAAACTAAATTCAAAATTAAAGGTTCACATTTCAAGTAACTACACATACACTCTTTCAAATCACTGATTCACTTTACAAGTTACCAAGCTAAACGAAATTCAAAATGAGAGGTTCAGATTTCAAGTATCTACACTTAATCTCTTTCATGTAACTAATTCAATTTAAAAGTACCAAACAAAAGAAAATTCAAAATGAAAAGTTCATATTTCAGGTACCTACACTTAAACACTTTGACGTCACTAATTTAGTTTACAAGTTACAAAACTAAACTAAATTCGAAATGAAAAGTTCACTTTTCAAGTACCTACACTTCAAAATTTTAAATCCCTAATGCACTTTACAAGTGACCAAACAAAACTAAATTCAAAATGAAAAGTTCACATTTCAAGTACCTACACTTCATCACTTTCAAGTCACTAATTCACTTTACAAGTTACCAAACTAAACTAAATTCAAAATGAAAAGTTCACATTTCCAATACCTACACTTAAACACTTTCAAGTCACTAATTCACTTTACAAGTTACCAAACTAAGTTAAATTTTAAATGAAAGTTCTCATTTCAAATACCTACACATAATCACTTTCATGTCACTAATTTACTTTACAAGTTACCAAACTAAACTAAATTCAAAATGAAAAGTTCACATTTCAAGTACCTACATTTAATCACATTCATGACTCTAATTCACTTTATAAGTTACAAGACTAAACTACATTCAAAACGAAAAGTTCACATTTCAAGTATCTACACTTAATCACTTTCAAGTCACTTAATTACTTTTCATGTTACTAAACTAAACTAAATTAAAAATTAAAAGGTCAAATTTCATGTTCCTACTCTTCATCACATTCAAGTCACTAATTCACTTTATAAGTTACCAAACTAAACTAAATTCAAAATGAAAAGTTCATATCTAAAGTACCTTCACTTAAAAATTTCAACACACTAATTCACTTTCCAAATTACCTAACTAAACTGAATTCATAATGAAAATTTCACATTTCAAATACCTACACTTAAACACTATCAAGTCACAAATTCACTTTACAAGTTACCAAACTAAACTAAATTCAAAATAAAAAGTTCACAATTCAACTACCTACAATTAATCATATTCAAGTTACTAATTAACTTTACAAGTTAACAAACTAAAATAAATTCAAAATAAAAAGTTCACATTTCAAGTACCCACACTTACACACTTTGAAATCACTAATTCACTTTAGGAGTTACCAAGCTAAACGAAATTAAAATTGACAAGTTCACATTTCAAGTACCTACAATTAATCATTTTCATGTCACAAATTCACTTTATAAGTTACCAAACAAAACTAAATATAAAATGAAAAGTTCACGTTTCAAGTACCTACACTTAAACACTTTCAAGTCACTAATTCACTTTACAAGATACCAAACTGAACTAAATTCAAAATAAAAAGTTCACATTTCAAGTACCTATAATTAATCAATTTCAAATCACTAATTGAATTTACAAGTTACTAGAGTAAACTTAATTCAAAATGAAAAGTTCACATTTCAAGTTCCGACACTTAATCTGTTTCAAGTCACTTATTCACTTTACATGTTACCATACTAAATTAAATTCAAAATGAAAGGTTCTCATTTTAAGAACCTACACATAATCACTTTCAAGTCACTAATTCACTTTACAAGTTATCATAGTAAACTAAATTTAAAATGAAAGGTTCGCATTTCAAGTATCTACACGTAATCACTTTCAAGTCACTAATTCACTTTTTAAGTTATCAAAGTAAACAAAATTCGAAACAAAAAGTTTGCATTTCAAGTAACTACAATAAATCACTTTCAAGTCACTAATTCAATTTACAAGTTACCAGACTAAATTAAATTCATAATAAAAAGTTTACATTTCAAGTACCTACACTTAATCACTTTCAAGTCACTAATTCACTTTACAAGTTACAAAACTAAACTAAATTTGAAATTAAAAGTTCAAATTTCAAGTACCGACACTTCATCACTTTCAAGTCACTAATTCACTTTACAGGTTACCAAACCAAACTAAATTCAAAATGAATAGTTCACATTAAAAGTACCTACACTTAAAAATTTCATATCCCTAATACACTTTACAAGTTAACAAACTAAACTAAATTCATAATAAAAAGTTCACATTTCAAATACCTACAATTAATCACTTTCAAGACACTAATTCACTTTACAAGTTACCAAACTAAACTATATTCAAAAGGAAGATGTCACATTTCAAGTACCTACATTTAATCACTTTCATATCACTATTTCAGTTTATAAGTTACCAAACTAAACTATATTTAAAATGAAAAGTTGATAGTTCAAGTACCTACACTTAATCACTTTCAAGTAATTAATTCACTTTATAAGTTACCAAACTAAATTAAATTCAAAATGAAAGGTTCACATTTCAAGTGCCTACACTTAATCACTTTCTTGTCACTAATTCACTTTACAAATTATCAAAGTAAACTAAATTAAAATGAAAGGTTGGTTTGGTATATAAGCATTTGTAAGAGTAGTTAGGTAAGTGTGGTATATAATTTACCCTAGTCATTGTAATTTCTATATCCTTAAGTACTTATAAAACAAGTATTTGAGGAAAATAATTAGGTTAGGTAGAATACTTTCTAGTCTCTAATTCATTTTACAAGTTGTCAAAGTAAACTAAATTCAAAATGAAAAGTTCGCATTTCAAGTACCTACACTTAAAAAGTTCAAGTAACTTATTCACTTTACAAGTTACCAAGTAAATTAAATTCAAATGAAAAGTTCACATTTCAAGTACATACAATTAATCACTTTTAAGTCACTAATTCAATTTACAAGTTACCTGACTAAATTCAAAATAAAAAGTTTACATTTAAAATACCGACACTTTATCACTTTTAATTCACTAATTCACTTTACAAGTTACCAAACTAAACTAAGTTCAAAATAAAAAGTTCACACATTTCAAGTATTTACACTTAATCACTTTCAAGTCACTTATTCACTTTATAAGTTACCAAACTAAACTAAATTCAAAATGAAAAATTCACATTTCAAGTACCTACACTTAATCACTTTCATGTTACTAATTCACTTTACAAATTACCAATCTAAACTAAATTCAAAATGAAAAGTTCACATTTAAAGTACCTACACTTAAAAATTTCAAGTCACTAATTCACTTTACAAGTGATCAAACTAAACTAGATTCAAAAGAAAAAGTTAACATTTCAAATACCAACACTTAATCATTTTCATGTCACTAATTCAACTTACAAGTTACCAAACAAAACTAAATTCAAAATGAAAAGTTCACGTTTCAAGTACCAACAATTAATCACTTTCAAGTCACTAATTCAATTTACAACTTGCTACACTAATTTAGATTCAATATAAAAAGTTCACATTTCAAGTAGTGACACTTTATCTCTTTTAATTCACTAATTCACTTTACAAGTTACAAAAATAAACTAAATTCAAAATACAAAGTTCGCACATTTCAAGTATTTAGACTTAGTCACTTTCAAGTCACTTATTCACTTTATAAGTTAACAAACTAAACTAAATTCAAAATGTGAAGTTCACATTTCAAGTACCTACACTTAATCACTTTCATGTCACTAATTTACTTTACAAGTTACCAATCTAAACTAAATTCAAAATGTAAAGTTCACATTTAACGTTCCTACACTTAAAAATTTCAAGTCACTAATTCACTTTACAAGTGACCAAACTAAAATAATTCAAAATAAAAAGTTAACATTTCAAATACCTACACTTAATCATTTTCATGTCACTAATTTACTTTAAAAGTTACCAAACAAAACTAAATTTAAAATGAAAAGTTCACATTTCAAGTACCAACAATTAATGTAATACCCCGATTGTTCCTTGAGTCTAAATTCGTCTTTTGAGTATATGGAAATGTCTTTCAAAGTGAATGATATTAAATCCTCTATTCTTCAAGCCCCAGTTGAGTGTCAAGTTATTCATAGTATCTATTCATGTGTCAAATCCTCATGCTCTAATCTTTTATTTGCCTTTCCTTAATCAAGATAGTAGTGGTGAATGGTTATTTAGATGGAAGAGAGAAGATATTTCCTTGTCAACATCAGAGGGTGGCATGCTTACTTTGGATAGGCTGTAGGATGAAGTAAGATTAAGGCTAAGTCTTTGATACATTCCATGGGTAGTTGAAGTTTAATGTGTTATGATTGAAAATATTGTTGTATGTTTGTTTTGTGTAATTCCACGAGTCTGAGGGGAAAATTAAAGTGAAGCGTTTCTGTGGGACTTGATTAGTTAGGAGTATGTCGGGTGTACTTGTCTAAGGTGAGTGCATAAAAATTGTTCTTGATAAAGGGTGTGTAGGACATGAAGAAGAGGCTTTATACTTTATAAGTGTTTTATTTGGAATGCATATGTGGTTATGAAGATTGGCTCGGAGGTCGAGTTTGTGTACGTGCGGATGGATACATTGCACCTTAGTAAATGACTAGTACTAGATGGATTGGAATTGTCAAAAAGGTAATCAGAATTACTCTTGAAGTGAGAAGTTGTAAAAATGTAGATATGTGGAAGTAAAGGGTTCAACATGGTGTCATATGGAGAATTTGGTAGTTCTAGGTTAGGCATGAAAATGATGAAAGGGTTTTGTTTGAGGAGGTATGAGTAGATGGAAGCATCAGTGCCATGTGAGGATTATAAGTTATATTGATTAAGTATAGTATCAGAAAGGTATAGTATAGTTGAGAGAGAGTTCGAGAAGTATGGTTAAGTTTGAGAGTAACAAGTTTCATCACTTGAGGCCTAGTACTTCTATCCTGACTTATGATTTACAGGTTCATGTTCCAAGCTAGAGGATTATGGCAATTCTATGATCTCTAATTCAGATGTCTCATATAGATCTTGCCCGAAGTTCCTTGATCCTTCATAGCGTTAGAATTCCTTAGAAGGGGGTTGAAGAAATCCTCCACCCAGTTTTTAAAATTTAGCAGATGGGTTCTATGGTCTTCCATTTTTTGAAACTAGTCTGGTCATACCACTCGAAGTTTCATAAGTATAGTCAATCGAGAAAGTGGTTTCTCACACCCAAAAGATATGAATTCAGTTCAGTATATGTATCAGGCATCAGTTTCACATCCAGATATCTAATTATGATTCAGTCTGTAGGTATTCATTGAGCGGTCTTTATTTTTTTCCAAGTATTCTAACCCAGACAATGTGATACCCATTGTATAATTTTAACCTTGTTCCTTGTCACCTACACTTGCATAAATTATCACTTTACAATCTATGAGTACGACTGCACCCTGATCACATCAAGTGAATCCTAAACTCTCAGTATGAGCCCGCTCTTTATTATAAGAGAAAGGAAAACCAACTCAGACTTAGTTGAGAGTTACAGTTGTTCTCTATTCTATTATTTTCCGGTCTCAGATCCAACGGTATAGCTATTCTCACCATGAGTTATACATTCAGCGAAGTACTTCAAAGCTTAGAAAGATATAGATTCAGATTAGCAAGTTGTTTCAGCTATGTATCTTTAGTTTTCTCTGTGTTCTTGATGAAACTACCAACATTTGAGGATGAATGTTTCCAAAGGGGAGATATTGTAATACCCCGATTGTTCCTTGAGTCTAAATTCGTCTTCTGAGTATATGGAAATGACTTCTAAAGTGAATGATGATAGAACCGTGTAAAATTTCTCCAATTTCTTCTTTTTGTCATGTAGAGAATTGAATAAGCTTTCCATCGATGCTAATTTCCTCGAAATCTGACATCGGACGGGGGAGTTATGGCCGTTTTACTAAACAATATCGGAATCGCCCAAGCCTGATGGTGGAACTGATGGACCGCCAAGTCCTTGGTGGACCGTCAAGTGTCCCGTCAAGCCAAGGCAGTGACCCCTATTTTTTTTCATCATGTGAAGGCTAAAGTGGTGGACCGTCAAAAAGTTGACACACCGTCAAGGGGTCCGTCAGGTCAAGGCAGAATGTTCCATTTTTGGCCCTCGAGTAACGGACGATCTGGTGGGCCGTTAGATTCTTGACAGACCGTCACTTCCACCGTCACTTCGAGGTAGAACATCCCAGTTTTGGCACTCGAGTGACATACGACTTGGTGGACCGTCAGTCCCTTTGAAACACCATCAGGTAGACCTTCACAGGCCCCAATCAGCGAATTTCAGCTTTTTCGAAAGGGAATCTTGGTATTTTCCGCCCATTTTCGTATTATAAATATATCCAAGTGGTAAAGGGAAGATCATTTTCTCTTATTTCTCTCCAATCTTTTAAAATAATCCAATCTTCTTCCAAGAAATTCAAGAATCTCCCATAGATTTCTCCAAGTGGTTCAAGAATCAAGCTTTCCTAGTCAAAAGCATCAAGAATCTTAGCCTAAAAGTGTGAGAAAGAAGTTCCAATCAAGTCTCTTATCCCCAAATTTATAATTCAAGGTATGTGGGGCTTAAACAAGAACACTTCTTTAATTATTTTGCCCAAAGATTTAATTTCTATTATTGAAATCCATGATTTTACAAATTAGGTTTACACCCAAATTACTTTATTAATGATTTATGATATTTGAGAAAATCAAGATTTATACACATGACTATTTCATCATTTTATTCCTGAAATTGAGAACTGTAATACCCCGTAAAAATTGCATGTCAAATTCAGCTCGTAAAGCTCCATGAGAGATTCCAACACAGAATTTTTTTTTGCTAAGTGTTCAAGTTCAACACTTACTCTCATTTTAGACCTCCTAACTTCGAGGATTTATTTGATGACCTTCCCGACCTCCATTTTTAGATTTTCAAGTTGCATTGCGACGAGAAAAGTCCCTAGTACGTATTGTACACATTCCGGGAGCATTTTAGTGGCTAACTCATTGGTTTGAAATGCTCTCGCATTCCGGGTGCATTTCAGGTCAAAATTTTTAGTCAACTTCAAACTATCATACCTTCCTTCATATAATGAACTGTGAGGGCTACTATATATCAATAGAAAGATCTTTGAGTCTTCTTTCCAATCCAATTGGTTTCTTCCAATTTGAACATTGGAGTAAAAAATTATGATCAATTTACTTCAGCCTATCAGCCTGAAAATAACAGAGGACAGCTACGTCTTTCTCTCTTTCTCCAAGGGTATTTTAGTCTTTTCCACCTCTCTCTATATACACACAAACATGAGATTCAGTATAATTTAGCAAAATATGCTTGATTTCTCTCAAAATTCATCAAGAACAAGAGGGTTTCAATTGGGGATTTAATTTCAAGAAATTGTCTCAGTCGATCTTCGTAAAGTGAACAACTATGGTATGCATAGTGTTCATCCATGGATTCCTTTCATCCATGGAGCTCAAGAATCAAAATTTAAGTTATGTATCATGAATATTTTGTGGTGGGATGATTATTTTCATATTAATGATGTTAAATTGAGTTTTTAATTCCATGAGTTATCTCAAGAATCATGAAAACGAATTTATTTTTTAATATTATTCATATGAACTTTATGTTGAGTTCTTGAAATTGCAAGTTGGACGTTGATGATCATGTTGTTGGTGTTGAATGATTCCCAAGTTGGGATCTTTATGTGAAACGATGAAACTATGTTGAAATATAAGTTGAAGTTCATGAATTTGGTGATTTATACTTTGTGAAAATTTTATGATTTTGATTATATACATTCCTACTATGAACAAGATTACATTAACTATGTACTCCATGAAATCCCCAACTTATTTTATTATGAATGGTTGATATTGATCATATATTCAAGAATGTCAAAAAGTGTCAGTTTCCTTCTATCGAGTCTTGGGGGTACTTGTACCTAGAAAATATAGCTACGTGCCTAAAGCTATGTCATGTTTTCATGATACTCTCAGTCAAGCCATGTTCAGTAGACTTCAGTGAGTCTCATGACTCAGGAAAAATCATGTAAAGGCAGTATCAGTTCAGTTTTACTCAGTACTCAGTAATCTGCATAATCTCAATAATATTTCGTCAGTCTATGGAATTCAGTAAATCTCAGTATCAGTACAATTTAGTTCAGTATTCAGTTCAAACATTAGTAAACTCAGTCAGCTAACAGATTTCAGTAGCATTTATTTAGTTAATAAAATTCAGTAGTGTTCCGCTAGTCATCGGAACTTAATAAACTCAGTCCATGTTCAGTTCAGTTAAACAAAACAATCAGTAACAGTTTAGTTAATTCTAGTATGAACTAGGAAATTAGTTTAGTATAATCATTTCAGTGTCATTCAGTTGGGAGAAGGATTCAGTATCGAGCAAACCCAAGGATGGGAACTCACCTGCCAGTAGAGGGTGTGATTCTTAGAAGCAGTCCTTGCGTTCCAGAACTATGTAGCCAGCGTAGGTTGAGACATAAATATTTGTCAGTTAAGGGTAGATGAGATGGCTTAACCTGTCAGATGAGGGTTCCCACCATTCTCATTAGAGTACCTGCCAGATGAGGGTCACTCACAACTTGTCCTTAC
>NW_025893111.1:101717-135034 GCF_002878395.1 Capsicum annuum
CTGATATATCAGTTATCAGAATTCACTTATCATTCATGATATGTTATAAGTAAATATATGTCATCAGTATTCATACACAGTAGTCATGTTATCATGAGCTCAGTTTTAGGACTGTTATATACGGTCAATCAAATTAGTTCTTTGTAATCAAAACTATCAGAAACAATCATTCTTTTATCAGTAATATAGTATTAGTCTCCCAGTATTCAGTAATATAGTATCAGTTCCTTACTTATTAGTGAATTACATATGAATATCAGTAAACTCAATCATTCAGTATCTCAATATTAGTAAACTCAGTCATTCAGTATCTCAGCATCAGTAAACTCTTGTTGTTAGTATTTAGACTCAGTAGCCAGTATCACCACGAGTTGAATTACAGTTATGTATGTGTGTATGTATGTATTCTCACATTCATATCAGTCAGCATTGTTCATGCACATAAAACCATTTGCATTTATCCTACCTCACTCATATAATCAGTACATTTAGTCATACTTACGCATTCATGTTATGGTGTTTTATTTGACGCCATAGGTACAGAGGCATGAGTTTTAGAGCAGTACTAGCATTGTAGATTTCAGCAGTCAGTGCTCCTCTTCATTTGAGGAAAATATTATTATTACTTTATTACAGTATTTCAGATTAGTTTTTCAGTTCATAGAGTTAGTTGGAGACATGTTCCTTCAACTCCTTATTTAGTTCAGTTAGAGGCTTTTGAACTAGATGTCAGATTAGATGTTTATTCAGTATTTATGTTTCTTTTTGGTATTGTTATACCATGTTTTTCAGATATGCATAAGTATTGAACCTTCTGGACTTATAGTTCATGTTTGCGCATATTTTATGAGATATTATGCAGTTTATAGGTATAGCTATCAGTCATGGGTTAGCTTGTGGTCCTTCAGGGTAATGAGCACTATGTAGCATTTTGATTCAGAAAATTAGGGCATTACAAGAACTTATACCATGAATTGAATAGTGTTATTATGAGTTGATAATTTTTGAATGATTTGAGATAAGAGTCATGCTTTAAGCTTTTCTACGAAAAGTTTGATTATTGAATATATATATATTGATATTTGAGCTTGAGAGTCAAGAATGAGTTCTATGATGTTTTCTTCAAGTTTTTGATACATGAGTATTTTACTACTTCCAAATTATGACTTGATATTTAATATTGTGAATTTCATGTTTCTACCATGAGTTGGAATTTTAAGTGCTTTCAAGACATGTGTCAAGATTTAAGCCTCTTTATGAAAAAATGGATTATCAAGTATATTGATTCATGAGATTTGAGTTGTTATAAGGAGTCTTGATATTTCCTCAACATGACTTAATGAATTGATACATCTTAATGTTGAGAAAGATTGTTGATTTTGAGTCGAGTTAGGAATCCACAGTTGTATATGATTTACCAACGAGATATATATATTTATGTTTTGGTCTTTAAAATAGATCCATGAGTTGATATTGATTAAGGTGGATTTCTGTAATAACCCATATTTTTGTGCTAGAATTCTAACCATCATTCCTGCGCGTCTAAGCTCTAATCCAAGTGATTCTCAAATGAATACAAGTTTCATGATCATTATCCTAGTATATGGAGTAGTTTAGAGGTGAAAAATATTCATAGAAATGACCTAGAACAAAGTTGAGCTAAGACCAATAGATTCATCCAAAGTTTGACATTCGATTCTATAAGATTCAAATTAAAACGTGTATATATCTTAATATACATGGAATTTTTCATCCCAAGACCTATTAAATTATAGATAATTGAATTAGCTTTCCAACGATACCAATTTTGCAAAAATTCGATACCCGAGCGAAGATTTATGCCCTTTTTTGTGAGAGGTAGTAAGGGTGTGAGATGGGCAATGCACTGTCCAATCAAATGTGTACGATTGGAAGTACGAGGGACACTTAAATGTCTGCCATAAGGTGTGAGACGCACACCTTAAGGTCTGCCATGGGTTGTGCACCGCATACCTCACTTCCAAGTGCCAAAAACATCCCTATATATGTCTATAACATGAGATTAAACTCCCATAACACCAAAATAAGTTTACTTTCTCTCAAAATCACCAAGAACATTCATTAGGGTTTCATCCTAAAAATTCAAATATCTCAAGATTCAACCATGAGTTTTCAATAATTCTTCGAGATTCAGAATCCCTATTCCGAGGGCTACAAGAAAGACTTATTATTTTCACAAATAGAGTCCCAAGGTCAAGAGTTCATTCAAAGCTTCAAGTTTAAGGTATGTGGGGTTTTTGAACAAGAACACCCTTTCATTCTTGTGCTCAAAATTTGTATTATTTTACAAAGATATATAATTTCACATGCTCTACTTACGAATTTGAGGTGGAAATTTTAAATCTATATTCTTGTTGAAGAAGTTATAATATTTTTGATGTTTTGAAGATGAATCCCATGAGCGTTGATGTGAATATTCATGATTAAAGATAAATTTCCAGATTTTTATATGAATCATACATGTTTGATATATAAAGTGTGAATTTTGAAATATTTTGATCATGTATTGATATATGGGTTGTTGAACCCAATTTGAATTTATATTTTGTTGAAGTAATGTGTTATATACACTTTGAGATTGGGTTGATTTGACCTTTTGGTCTTGAAGGAGTTATTTTTGAACTCGAATGAAAAAAGAATTCCATATTTTGATTAATTATGATAAAGGGGTAGCATGATGGCTCCTGTTATGAATTGTTGAATTGTGTTGTTGTGGATTTTCTTTTGAAAAGATCTGAGCTAAGTTCGGGAGTAATCTTTAGTACCGAGTCGGTGGTATAGCTGTGATTATTACTTCCCTAGAACTACATGCCCCTATAGGATGTGAGCGTAAGGCTAATTGATATAGTGATCACTAGTGAAAAGAATGATAAAGGTCCTACTCTGATGGAAAGGATAGGACAGCTCTCCCCAGCGAGGGTTGGACGTTGGACTCCATGTAGCTCACATGGTTTATGTCGGTTGTAAGAGACTCCCAATGTGTGTGTGTGTATTCTCTTATCTTATATGAAAAGTCTTATTCTTCTATCTGAGATGAAAACATATTTGTCTGAAAGACTAAGTTTGAGAAAGTTATTATTTTCGAAAGATTTAATGAACATATATTCCAAAGAGAATTGTTATTAGATTTTATTGCTTTGATGATTTGGAATCGAGATGGAAGTGAATTGAGATTTATTATGATGACTCACATATTTCACCAGATATATTTTACTCTCTTATGATTATGATGGTTTTAATTCAAGCTAAGTGAGTCATTTATATCAGCATGCTTAATTTTATAAACTGTGATGATATTAAGATATTATTTTATATATGCCTTGCACCCCCATATGCTTGGTATGTTTCCATGGTACTGACCCACATATTTGTATGTGGGCTATAGTTTTTAGAATGTAGGTACAAGGTATAGTGTACATCTTCAGATCCAGTCAGTTCGCGGCATCCAATCAGCAGGTGATGAGTCCCTTTGATACAAGGGCTTGAGTTAGTTATACAGTTCAAGAATTGTTGTATTTTCTTTATTCAGTCGTATTGAGTAGGGTTGGTCGGGAGTCATGAACCGGCTACCTACTGTCTGTACTAGTAGGGGATTCATAGACAGTCAGTAGAAGTTGATGTATTCCATTCAGTTTTGGTTGTAAAAGCAGAGTTTTAATCTTGTAAATTTAGTTTTGTATCTATCATATTCAAAAAAGAGTTATTTTCTGCAGATTTGTATAGATTTATACTTTTTGTTCTGTTGCTTATGAATTATACCAGTATAAGGGTTAGCTTAGGGTCACTTGTGATCCTAAGCACCGTGTGACCTCTTGGGATCTGATTTCGGGGCATTACAAACTTATTATCAAACTATAGAGTACAAGTGTCCTAGGACATCTATGAAGCTGTGTCTAGTAGAGTCTTGCAGAATGGTATGGAGACGTTGGTACTTTTCTTCGAGAGGCTATAGGGCATTTAGGAAAATCTCCATTCTTTCAAGTCTTCAATTGTGATATAGAAAAGTTCTCCAAGAAACTTAGACAGATTCTCATCTTACTCTAGTCAGGCCATCTCTGCCTTATTTCTAAGGTATCAGAAATAGTTGAGCTTAATTCTCCATAGATAGTTATGAAATTGTAAGAGAGCTCCAAAAGTATCCTATCAGTACTTTTGAGTTTCAAAAACTGAAGTGCTTTATCAGGCTTGTAGAAATCGTGCACTAAGCCCGAGTCAGATATTCTTTCAAATTTCTCCTCAAAATCCATAATGATAATCTATACTTCTCTATCTATGTACTGTTCTTGAGGTAACATGTTCGGTAAGTTCCAATTTCCTCCCCAGATAATGCTCTTATATTTGTTGGCAAAAGTGTCAGAAGTTTCATAAAGTGGCTTGAGAGGAGCCTTCTAGTGTGTTATAAGTCCTTCAAATTTAAGTTATGCCCTCGTTCTTATGAGTTATTTAATTAAGACAGAGTGAGGTGTATTCTTAGATCATTGAATATTGTGTGTCAAATTTCTCTCTCTTGTATTATGTAATTTTGTTATCATTATGTTTGTGAAAAATCAAAGTCTAGTGAAGCCATGTGAGGCCTATTTTGATTCACTAGCATAGTTTCTTTATTATTCATATAATTTTCTTAATCAAAACACAAAACCAAAGTCTAGTGAAGCCGTGTGAGGCCTATTTCGATTAACTAGCAACTTGTTCTTTATCTTATTATTTTGGTGTTAGTTGAAAGTGTGGGTTTTGTGTAGTGACAGAAGTAGTAAAATTTAGTTGAATGTCTTGTGTTAGTTAAACTTGTGGGTTTAGAAGTGTAATGGCAAGAATGATGGTTAGGGTGATTTATTGAATATGTATAGCTGAATTTTTGCTTATGAATGAATTAGTAATGAAGTGATATACCCTTATTTGTTAGTTTATTGAAGTTAGAGAAGGAGATTATTAGTTAAGGGGGATTGTTGTTTGCTTAAAGTATGAAAAGAGTTATTGATGGTATTTGTTGTGCTAGGAAAGTATAGGTTTTGATGGAAGTACTTGGTGGTTGAGTATTGTTAATTTAGGCTTTCCTGAGATTGCAAGAGGAAGTTTAGTTGAAATTTATTGAGCTATGAAAGTAATTTAGGTGTGAAGATAGGTAAATAGTAATGATGTGAAGAAGGAGGATTTCTTAACAGATTATGAATAAGATAGGCCATATGATTATGATCGATTATCATTGTGTACTAGTTTTTCTTAATGCTATGTTCTATAGTTTTGAAGTGAAAATTGTGTGTGAGATTGGGTTGTAAATTATGTTTAGCTATAGACATTAAGTTTGAATAGTTGATGGTTCGGTTGTTGATTCTAGTTATATGGAGGTAATCTAGTAGGCCTAAACAGTGTATGCAAAAGTATAAGATCATGTGTTCGTAATTAAGTATAATGTAGAGGTGTGCCCTAGGTGCTATGGGACTGCATTATTTTTTGAGGATTAGTGCATATTGTGTGGTTAGTAGTAACATTGAGTTGCTAGGTAGAGAAATGCTAGTTAGATAATTTATGTTGTTCTTGATAGCTAAGTTAAGGAGTTATGATTGAAGATTTTGAGTCTTTTTAGTATGATTTTATTCTCATGGTTTGGGAAAAATATAAGTATAGAAGTGTGATCTTGGTAGGCTATGATTATGTGATTAGAGATGTAGATATGGTTGCAAATGAGAGTGTAAGTCTTTGATGATGATTATAGAAGCTAGGAATTACGGATGACATATGGATGGGTTGTTCAAGAATGAAGTAGGCAAGTTCAAAATTAGTTTATTCTTGTATGTTTAGCATTTATGTATAGATAATAGAATGATGAAGTTATGGCTTAATCACGAGGATATGGAGTAGACCATCATACTTAGAATACCAGCTTAGACCTAAGGGGGAGATGGTTAGTGAAAAACCAAATCGAGTTTTGAGAATTAGATTGTGATACATGTCAATAATGAGTTATGATGAGATAGTAATCCCTTCTTACTCTAGAGTATTCCTTGGATTTTAGTCATTACAACACCAAATCCATCACTTTCTTGAAAAATCTATGCCACAGGCCTATGCTTATACCTATCATGTGTGCTCAAGCCCATTCTCAGCTTCTAGCAAGCATGTAACAACTTCACTCTGTGATTCGATTTATCTCTTATGAATCTATGAACTCCAGTCTTATGTTTAATAGCTAATGATAAGTATAAACTCATGTTTCAGAGTATGACCAATTTTTAAACTTATGATACTAGTGAAGTTCGCATTATATCATGCATGTCCTCAGTTTAGATTTTTTTAATGAATCCATGCCTTTGATATTTTATTCCTTAGTACAAAGATAAGTGTTAATGTTATGTATTGTTGTTTTCGTGCTTCTGGTTCATATGTTTTAGCCCTTCGACGACCTCTTCCTTTATTAAGATAGTGGTGATGATAGCAGATAAGCAATGGTTTAGATGTAAGGGAGTTGATGACCCTCATTAAGAAAGATTATTTATGCTTTTATATCAAAGGCTAAAGTGGAAGTAAGATTGAGGCCAAGTCTTTGATACACGTCATGGTTAGCTAGAAATTGTGTGTATGTTCTTAAGAATAGTGCAAGAAAATTGTTGTTGATGAAGGTTTAGAGTATATACGAAGTATGCCTTTAGGGGTATTTGCCTTAAAGTTATATGTGATTTTTAATGATAGTCTTGAATATCATGTTGGGTGTATGATGATGAATGCAATATGCACTAGTGAATCCATATCAAGAGTTTTAAATTAGTAATTGAAGTGGTAAGGCATGTAATGCTTAGGGTGTGAACTCTAAAAAGATATAGAATATTGGACTTTGTGGTTTAGACTAGTATTGTGGTTTGGCATATTGTATCTTGTGATTTAGTGTTAGGCTTGATCATGGTGAGAGAACTTAGTTTAGTTTAGACCTTAGTAGAAAGATTTTGAAGTGCCAATATGAGAATTATAAGTTGAATCAAATGAGTATGGTATTTAAGGGGAATAGTATAGTTGAGAGAGCATTTGAGAAGTGATGCTAAGCTTGGAAGTAAGAAGTTGCGTTGCCTGCGGCTTAGCAATCCTATCCTAGTTTATGAGTTATATAATTATATTCCATGCGATAGAGTAATATCAATGTTGTAATTCCTTAGTTAAATGTCTTGTTCCAAGCATGCCCAAAATTCTTTGCTCCCTAATGTCAATAGAATTTCATAGAAAAGTGCTAAAGAAACTCTATTTGAGTATGGGTAGTCAGTATGATCCAGTCCATAGAGCCTGTAATCTAGTTTAGCAAGCAAGGAGATAAGCTCCTATAGATTCTTAATTTTCCAACTAGTCTTACTATCCGCTATCTTATACGTATGTACATTCCAAGAGGAAATGTGTTTTTTTCCAATTAAATTATGAATTCAGCTCAGTTCATGCATCAGTTTCAATTTCAGATATTAAGTCATGATTCAGTTCGTACGTATCCTGTGTAGTATCACAATCTCTTCCTAGTATTTTCATCAAATAATTATCATTCGGGGAAGAAAGATCCCAAGAGAGGGATGTTGTAATACCCCGAGTTTTCATGTCATAAACCTTTCATCCTTTCTCATGGGATCAGATCCAGTGCAAAGTAATGGTTACTCATAAGTTGACGCTCTCGTTTCTATCTTCCCATATAGTTATTTTTCTTGAGGATTCATGCACTTGCAGACCAGTTCAGTATCTCATTATTCTTGAGATCCAGTGATTTAGTTCTATCAGTTACACTTGATAGCTTGAAGATTAATATTCCTCTGTGTTTCAGGTTAATTATCCACATTCGAGGACGAATGTTCCCAAGAGGGAGGTAATGTAATACCCCATATTTTCGTGCTAGAATTCTAACCATTGTTCCTATACATCTAAGCTCTAATCCAAGTGATTCTAACATGAATACAAGTTGCATGATCATTATCCTAGTTTATGGAGTAGTTTAGAGGTGGAAAATGTTCATAGCAATGACCTAGAACAAAGTTAAGCTATGACCAATTGATTCATCCAAAGTTTGACATCGGTTCTACGAGGATCAACTTCAAACGTGTATATATCTTAATATACTTGGAATTTTTTATCCCAAGACCTATAAAATTTTAGATAACTAAATTAACTTTCCAACGATAACTATTTCGCAAAAATCCAATACCCGAACGAAGAATTATGCCCATTTTTATGAGAGGTAGTAAGGGTGTGCGAAAGCCAATGCGCCGCCCAATCAAATGTGTGCGATTGGAAGGGCGAGGCACACTTAAATATCTGCCATAAGGTGTGCGACGCACACCTTAAGGTCTTCCATGAGTTGTGCACCGCAAACCTCACTTCCAAGTGCCAAAACTCCCCTATATATGTCTATAACACGGGATTAAACTCCCATAACACCAAAATAAGTTTACTTTCTCTCAAAATCACCAAGAACATTCATTAGGGTTTCAACCTAAAAATTCAAATATCTCAAGATTCAACCATGAGTTTTCAATAATTCTTCGAGATTCGAAATCCCCATTCCAAGGGCTACAAGAAACACTCATTATTTTAACGAATAGAGTCCCAAGGTCAAGAGTTCATTCAAAGCTTCAAGTTTAAGGCATGTGGGGTTTTTCAACAAGAACACCCTTTTAGAAAGATATATGATTTTACATACTCTACTTACGAATTTGAGATGGAAATTTTAAATCTATCTTCTTGCTGAAGAAGTTATAATATTTTTGATATTTTGAAGATGAATTTCATGAGCGTTGATGTGACTATTAATGATTAAATATAAATTTCAAGATTTTCATATGAATCATACATGTTTGATATATAAAGTGTGAATCTTGAAATGTTTTGATCAAGTATGGATATATGGGTTGTTGAACCCGATTTGAATTTATATTTTGTTGAAGTTATATGTTATATACACTTTGATATTGGATTGATTTGACCTTTTGGCCTTGAAGGAGTTATTTTTGAACTCGAATGATAAAAGAAATCCATATTTTGATTGATTATGATAAAGGGGTAGCTTGATGGCTCTCGTTATGAATTGTTGAATTGTGTTGTTGTGGATTTTCTTTTGAAAAGATCTGAGATAAGTTCGGGAGTAGTCTTTAGCACTGAGTGGGAGGTATAGCTGTGATTGGTACTTCCCTAGAACTACGTGCCCCTGTAGGATGTGAGCCTAAGGCTAATTGATATAGTGATCACTAGTGAAAAGAATGATTAAGGTCCTACTCCGATGGCAAGGATAGGACAGCTCTCCCCAACTTGTCTTGGACGTTGGTCTCCATGTAGCTCACATGGTTTATGTTGGTTGTAAGAGACTCCCAATGTGTATGTGTGTATTCTCCTATCTAATATGAAAAGTCTTTTTCTTCTATCTGAGATGAAAATATATTTGTTTGAAAGACTGAGTTTGAGAAAGTCATAGTTTTTGAAAGATTTAATGAACATATATTCCAAAGAGAATTGTTATTAGATTTGATTGCTTTGATGATTTGGAATCGAGATGGAAGTGAATTGAGATTTATTATGATGACTCACATGTTTCACTCAATATATTTTACTCTCTTATGATTATGATGATTTAATTCGAGCTAAGTCAGTCATTTATACCAGCATGCATAATTTTATAAACTATGATGATATTAAGATATTATTTTATATATGCATTGCACCCCTATATGCTTGGTACGTTTCCATGGTACTGACCCACATATTCATATGTGGGGTACATTTTCTCGGAATATAGGTATATGGTATAGTGTAAATCTTCAGATCCAGTCAGTTCGCGGCATCCAGTCAGCAGGTGATGAGTCCATTTGATTCAAGGGGTTGAGTTAGTTATACAGTTTGAGAAGTGTTGTATTTTCTCTATTCAGTCGTATTGACTTTGGTTAGTCGGGAGTCATGACCCAGCTATCTACACTAAGTACTAGTAGAGGCTTCATAGACAGTCTGTAAAAGTTGATGTATTCCGTTTTAGTTTTGGTTGTAAAAGCAGAGTTGTAATCTTGTAAATTTTATTTTGTGTCTATCATATTCAGAAAAGAGTTATTTTCTGCAGATTTGTATAGATTTATACTTTTTATTCAGTTGCTTATGAGTTATGCCTGTAGAAGGGTTAGGTTGGGGTTATTTGTGATCCTAATCACCGTGTGACATCTCAGGACTCGATTTCCGGGCGTTACAATTTCCTAATGCATTCTGAGCTGAGTCTAGGAGGAGTATTTAGCACTGAGATGGAAATGTGGTATTTCTCTTAAACTACGTGCCACCGTAGGATTGATGTAGATAATTATGGGCCAGAGGCCGAGTATGGGATTGTGATAATGAGATTGAGGTAGTACTCCCTAGCAAGAGTACAACACCCCCGCCAATGTGGGGTTTTTCCCTTAGGAGGGAAAAACGTTGTACTCCATGCGGCTCACATGGTGTAGTGATATTGGTTATAAGAAACTCCCAAGTCCATAAGAGTTCAAGTTTCATGAGTTACCGAGTCACTCTAAGTTATGATTTAAAGAGTTTGAGATGAGTATAATGATTTATGAGATATATAATGCTTGCATTACTAATGATGAGTTTCAAGGTATATATTTTAATTAATTCATGCAAAGAGAGTCGTTATCGTCACCATGCATGATTTTTCATAATCATTTATGATATTATTTATAATGTTGTATTGCACCCCCACATACTCAGTACATTCTTTAAAGTATTGACCCTTATATATTTCTATATGCTACCGTGCCTTATAATGTAGGTACAAGTTATAGTGCAGATACCGCATTCAGTCTGTTTGCAGCTTCTAGTTAGCAGGTGATGAGTCTTTTTTATTGGGTATTTGGGAGTCATGACCCATTTATCTAAAGGCAGTACTAGCAGAGGCTTCACAGACAGTGAGTAGAAGTTGATGTATTCAGTTTCAGTTTCATTTGTAAAAGTAGAGTTGTAACCTTGTAACGTTCATAATTGTATTGATCAAGTTGAGATAAGTTCAATGTTTTCGCTGAACTCATGTACACTTGAGAATTTTATTCAGTTGCTTAAGAGTTATGCCAGTAGAAGGGTTAGTTTAGGGTTACTTATTCCCCTAAGCATCGTGTGACGTCCTGGGACCCAATTTCGGGGCGTTATAATTAATCACATTCAAGTCAATATTTCAATTTACAACTTACCAGACTAATTTTAATTCAAAATAAAAAGTTCACATTTCAAGTACCGATACTTCATCACTTTTAACTCACTAATTCACTTTACAAGTTACCAAACTAAACTAAATTCAAAATAAAAAGTTCACACATTTCAAGTATTTAGACTTAATCACTTTCAAGTCACTTATTCACTTTACAAGTTACCAAACTAAAGTAAATTCAAAATGCAAAGTTCACATTTAAAGTACCTACGCTTAAAAATTTCAAGTCACTAATTCACTTTACAAGTTACAAAACTAAAATAAATTCAAAATAAAAAGTTAACATTTCAAATACATACACTTAATCATTTTCATGTCACTAATTTACTTTACAAGTTACTATACTAAACTAAATTCTAAATGAAAACATCACATTTCAAGTACCCACAATTAATCACTTACAAGTCACAAATTCTCTTTACAACTTACCAAACTAAACTAAATTGGAAGTTAAAAATTCACATTTCAGGTACCTACATTTTATCACTTTCACGTCACTAATTCCATTTATAAGTTACCAAACTAAACTAAATTCAAAATGAAAAGTTCACATTTCAAATATCAACAATTAATCACTATCAAGTCATTAATTTAGTTGACAAGTTACCAAACTAAACTAAATTCAAAAGGACAATTTCACAATTCTAGTACCTACATTTATTCACTTTCATGTCACTAATTCACTTTAAAAGTTACCAAACTAAACTACATTCAAAATGCAAAGTTCACATATCCAGTACCTATACTTAATCACTTTCAAGTAACTAATTCACTTTACAAGTTACCAAACTAAACTAAATTCAAAATAAAAAGTTCACATTTCAAATACATACACTTAATCACTTTCAAGTCACTAATTCACTTTACAAGTTACCAAACTAAACTAAATTCAAAATGAAAAGTTCATATTTCAAGTACCTACAATTAATCACTTACAAGTTACTAATTCTCCTTACATGTTACCAAACTAAACTAAATTCAAAATAAAAATTTCACATTTCAAGTACCTACATTTTGTCACTTTCATGTCACTAATTCACTTTATAAGTTACCAAACTAAACTAAATTGAAAATGAAAAGTTCACATTTCAAGTACCTCCAATTAATCACTTTCAAGTCACTAATTTATTTGATAAGTTACCAAACTAAACTAAATTCAGAAGAAAAATTTCACATTTCAAGTACCTACATTTATTCACTTTCATGTCACTAATACACTATATACGGTGCTAAACTAAACTACATTCAAAATGAAAAGTTCATATTTCCAGTACCTACACTTAATCACTTTCTAGTCACAAATTCACTTTTCAAGTTTCCAAACTAAACTTAATTCAAAAAGAAAAGTTCATATTTCAAGTACGTGCACTTAATCACTTTCAAGTCACTTATTCACTTTACAAGTTACCAAACTAAACCAAATTCAAAATGAAAGATTCACATTTTAAGTCCCTACAGTTAATCACTTTCAAGTCACTAATTCACTTTACAAGTCATCAAAGAAAACTAAATTCAAAATGCAAGGTTCACATTTCAAGTATCTACACTTAATCACTTTCAATTCACTAATTCTCTTTACAAGTTATCAAAGTAAACTAAATTCAAAATAAAAAGATCACACTTAAGTATCTACAATAAATCACTTTCTAGTCATTAATTCACTTTACAAGTTACCAAACTAAATTAAATTAAAATGAAAAGTTCACATTTCAAGTGTTAGCACTTCATCACTTTCAAGTCACTAATTCACTTTACAAGTTACCAAACTAAACTAAATACAAAATGAAAAGTTTACATTTAAAGTACCTACACTTTAAAATTTGAAGTCACTAATTCACTTTACAAGTTACCTAACTAAACTAAATTCAAAATGAAAAGTTCACATTGAAAGTATCTACACTTAAAAATTTCAAGTAACTAATTCACTTTACAAGTTACCAAACTAAACTAAATTCTAAATGAAAAGTTCACATTTCAAATACCCACAATTAATCACTTACAAGTCACAAATTCTCTTTACAACTTACAAAACTAAACTAAAAGCATAGTTAAAAATTCACATTTCAAGTACTTACAATTAATCACTTACAAGTCACTAATTCCCTTTACAAGTAATCAAACTAAACTAAATTCAAAATAAAAATTTCACATTTCAAGTACCTACATTTTATCACTTTCAAGTCACTAATTCACTTTATAAGTTACCAAACTAAATTCAAAATGAAAAGTTCACATTTCAAGTATCTATAATTAATCACTTTCAAGTCACTAATTTACTTGACAAGTTACCAAACTAAACTAAATTCAAAAGGAAAATTTCACATTTCAAGTACCTACATTTATTTAATTTCATGTCACTAATTCACTTCATAAGTTACCAAACTAAACTAAATTCAAAATGAAAAGTTCACATTTCATGTTCCTACACTTAATCACCTTCACGTTACTAATTCACTTTACAAGGTAATAAACTAAACAAAATTTGAAATCAAAAGTTAACGTTTCAAGTACCTACACTTACACACTTATAAATCTCTAATTCAATTTTTAAGTTACCAAGCTATACAAAATTTAAAATGAGAAGTTCACATTTTAAGTACCTACACTTAATCACTTATATGTCACTAATTCACTTTACAAGTTACTAAACTAAACTAAATTCAAAATTAAAAGTTCACATTTCAAATATCTACACTTAAACACTTTCAAGTCACTAATTCACTTTACAAGTTTAATAAACTAATCAAAATTCAAAATAAAAATTTGACATTTCAAGTACCTACACTTACTCGCTTAGAAATCTCTAATTCTCTTTACTAGTTTCCAGGCTATACAAAATTCAAAATGAGAAGTTCACATTTCAAGTACCTACACTTAATCACTTCCATGTAACTAATTCACTTTACAAGTTACCAAACTAAACTAAATTCAAAATGAAAACTTAACATTTCAAGTACATAAACTTAATCACTTTCAAGTTACTTATTCACTTTACAAGTAAGTAAACTAAACTAAATTCAAAATGAAAGGATAACATTTTAAGTACCTACACTTAATCACTTTCAAGTCACTAATTCACTTTACGTGTAATCAAAGTAAACAAAATTCAAAAAGAAAGGTTCGCATTTCAAGTACCTACACTTAGTCACTTTCAAATCACTAATTCACTTTATAAGTTATCAAAGTAAACAAAATTTAAAATGAAATGTTTGCATTTTAGGTACCGACTCTTAATCACTTTTAAGTCACTAATTCACTTAACAAGTTATTAAAGTAAAGTAAATTCAAAATGAAAAGTTCGCATTTCTAGTACCTATACTTAAATACTTTCAAGTCACTTATTCACTTTACTAGTTACAAAACTAAACTAACTTCCAAATGAAAAGTTGACATTTCAAGTACATACAATTAATCACTTTCAAATCACTAATTCACTTTACAAGTTGCCAGACTATATTAAATTCAAAATAAAAAGTTCATATTACAAGTACCTACATTTTATCACTTTTAATTCACTAATTCACTTTACACCTTACCAGACTAAACTAAATTCAAAATGAAAAGTTCACATATTTCAAGTAACTACACTTAATCACTTCGAAGGCACTTATTCAGTTTACATGTTACCAAACTAAACTAAATTCAAAATGAAAAGTTCACATATAAAGTACCTAGACTTAAAAAATTACAAGTCACTAATTAACTTTACAAGTTACCAAACTAAACTTAATTCAAAATGAAAAGTTCACATTTCAAATATCCACACTTAAACACTTTCAAGTCACAAATTCACTTTACAAGTTACCAAACTAAACTAAATTAAAAATGAAAGGTTCGCGTTTCAAGTACCTACACTTAATCACTTTCAAGTCACTAATTCACTTTTGAAGTTATCAAAGTAAACTAAAGTCAAAATGAAAGGTTTGCATTTCAAGTACCTACACTTAATCACTTTTAAGTCACTAATTCACTTTACAAGTTATCAAAGTAACTAAATTAAAAATGAAAAGTTCGCATTTCAAGTACCTACACTTAAACATTTTAAAGTCACTTATTCACTTTATATGTTAGCAAACTAAACTAAATTCCAAATGAAAATTTCACATTTCAAGTACCTACATTTAGTCACTTTCACGTCTCTAACACACTTTATAAGTTATCAAACTAAACTATATTTAAAATGAAAAGTTTACATTTCATGTACCTACACTTACACACTTTCAAATCACTAATTCACTTTACAAGTTACCAAGATAAACAAAATTCTAAATGAAAAGTTTACATTTCAAGTACCTACACTTAATCACTTTCATGTCACAAATTCACTTTACAATTTACCAGCCAAAACTAAATTCAAAATGAGAAGTTCACATTTCAAGTACCTACGCTTAATCACTTTCATGTCACTAATTCACTTTACAAGTTACCAAAACTAAATGTCATGACCCAAATGGCCATGAGTGGCACCCACACTAACCTTCCTGTGGGAGAACCATCTAAATTATACCATTACCCAATAACTTAGTCAATATTAAAATGATAGTTTCATAAAACCATCTTAACAATAATAATCTGGAGTTAATCATCAGTAGCGCGAAAACCTAACATTCTACTAACTGAAATTCCCGAAACCTTAAAGTCATTGTACAAGAACTGCAAACAAAGATCATATCTAAAGAGATATCCTAAATAAAGTAAATAAAGAATGTTTCATTGCCCGAAAGAAGGACAAGAACAAATAAGATGACCCATGGAAGCCTGGAGATAGAGTGCTCACCCTTGGATCAAGATCTGCTATCAAACTTTAGAGGTGAGATTATGTATGAACCTCTAGAATAATTTTTGTACTTAATAAAAGAAGAGTACAAGGTAGTATTAATACAAACCACTATGTACTGGTAATATCATAGGCCAACTCAACTTAATAACAAGTACACAACATAAATCAAATAACAAGTTGACAGGTATCATCACATAACAAATTCTCAATGAATCAACAATACAGCAATAGCAGGTCAACAGTGCTCACAAACTAACCACATAACTATCAAGAGGATCAACCATATTATAAACATCTACTAAATCAACACAAGTATGTCATCCACCAAATCAACACAGGTATGTACACACATGCTATGGGACTTATTTTTGCCCAAATAGTTATGACCTACAGGGAATAATCTGTGTTCATGTACCGTACCAGCATGGTAACTGATCCAACATAAATATAAATGTACAGGAATGGTGCTCGATCCAACATAAATTTAAATGTACCGGTGTGGTACCCGATCCAACATAAATATAAATGTACCGGCATGGTGACCGATCCAACATAAATATAAATGTACTGGCATGGTACCCGATCCAACAAAAATATAAACATGTATTCTCAATATGAATTTACACAACCTCACAACATACAACACAATGTACCAAGTTTACAAATGCACTTAAAGTCATAAGACAATTCCATCAAGTAAATTTTCAATAACCATTTATACATGCATTAACAATCCAAACATCTACAATTTCAAGCATGTACAAATACCAATCAACAAGTATCCAATTTAGGATCATTCACACAATTACGCCGAGTATAAACTCCAATTAAACCGTAACCTACCTCAACCAATGAATCTAAAAATAATTAGTCTGCAAGGGACTTTTCCTTTCTCAAAGTTTTGGAATGTTCAAAATCTTTTTCAATATATAATCCCCGTAAAAATATGAATCTAATGACATCCGTTTTATAAATTCTTTCTCTAAAAACCCTAAACTTACAATCAAATTTATAAAAATAAGCAACCATCCGATCTGCTTTATTGTTTCTTGACCAGAAACAAACAAAACCACTCTTCATCATTATCAACCCATGATTTGGCCAACCATGGCCTTATGTCTTTCATTTTATAAAAATAATTCACAAATAATATTATAATCACTATAATTAAGCAAGCTTTATTCAAGAATGAAGCGGTGGTTATCTATGTCTATACAAATTCCAACATTGACCAACTATTGACCAATCATTGCATTAACCTTACTCTACATGACTTCCAATAATTAGAACAACTAATACAGAATAATTGATCAATTTTAAGTTAATCCATAATTAACATATTTTCCTTCCACTGTATGACTATCTTGAAAATTCAATTGATGCCAAACATCATTAATAAGATGTAGTAGTACATAGGCACTAGGAATTGACTCACCTATTTATGCTCCTTATGCAAATTGCGGTGAAAACTGCAACTTTTGTGCGCCTCTCTCTTTACCCTAGATATTAGATGTTGTTATTATTATTATAATTATAATTATAAATATAATAAACCCTTTTCACTTAATCCAATCCTTATACATAGGTCTCAATAAATAAGAAAATTATAGTTTGACCCCTAAGTCACTAATTAACTTAATTATCTAAAATACCCAATAGGTTCTCGAACATTATTCAGAATCTTAAGAAAATAAGTCAAAAAGTTACATTGACTAAAAAAAGTATATTCCAAACTATTAAAAATACTATGATACTAACCTGAGGTCTTCTCGCTCAAAAATTGACCATGATTGGGTTTAACTTTATTAAAAATTACTAATTCAACTAATGACTCAATAACTTTCGAACACCTCTCGAATTGGTACTACTCATCCCGTAAGTCATAATCCACGTATACAAACTACGTAGAGCGCTAAAATAGAGTAGATGAGAAAATTTCACAAACGACTGGGAGGGTCGTCATATTAGATACCAATTAAACAACTGTTCATCCCCAAATGGGCAAAGTCAAGGTAAGAAGAGGAAAATAAGAAATTACCTAACTTTGTAAAAAAAATATGGATACTTGCTATGCATGTCTGCTTCGGTCTCCCAAGTGTCCTCCTCAATAGGATGATTATTTGACTAAACCTTTACAGACACAATCTCTTTAGTTCTCAAGTTATAGACAACCACATACCTAGCCAAGACTATGCATGCCTCTACCACCCCATACTCGAAAGGTTTAATTAGCATACAACAACACAAGGCATATTCTTCACCCATATATATGCAATCATACTATATCAAATGTTAAATGTAGATGCATACTGGTGATAGGTGATGCACATGTAGGAATAAATGCAAAGTACACAATTAATATCTCAAGTCATTATAACTGTCCTCATTAGGATGATCATCATTGTAATCAACGTTCGGCCTTGACGGATATCAATACATCATAAATAGACTTCTCCGACCTTGACGAATATCAACTTATCATAATTATATTATAATACCCCGATCATTCCTTAAGCCTAAATCTATCTTTTTGAATGGATATGTATGACTTCTAAAGTGATTGATGTTTAAACCATGTTGTATTTCTATAATTTCCACTTTTTGTCATATAAATCATTGAATAAGCTTTCCATTGATACAAATTTCATAGAAATTCGACATCGGATGAGTGAGTTATGGCTATTTTACGAAATGCTATCGGATAACCCAGGTTTAACGGTCAACCTGGTGGACCGTCAGGTCCTTGGTGCACTGTCAAGTGTCCCTTCAAGCCAAGGTAGTAGCTCCTATTTTGGGATTTTGTGTGATGGTCAAAGTGGTGGACCGTCACAAAGTTGACTGACTGTCAAGGTGTTCGTCAGATCGAGACAGAATGTCTCCTTTCTGGCCCTCAAGTGACGGATAACTTGGTAGACCATGACTTTTCTGGTGGACCGTTAGGTCAACCATCACGTGAGGCAAAATATTCCAGTTTTGGATTTTGAGTAACGGATGACTTGGTGGACCGTGAGTCCCTCTGACGGACCGTTGGGTCGATCGTCACAGTCCCCAATCAGTAAATTTCAATTTTTTTTCAAAGGGGCATCTTGGTTATTTCCGCTCCTTGTGGCCTTGTATATATATCTATGTAGAGAAGAGAAGACCATTTCTCTCCATTTCTCTCCAAATTTCTTTCAAGAATTCTCTAGAAACCTATGGTTTCTTCCAAACCCAAAAATCAAATCATCTCCAAGAAATTCAAGAAATCTCCCATAAATTTCTTCAAGTTGTTCAAGAACTAAGCTCCTCAAGTCAAAGGCAGCAAGGTCTTGGTCTAAAAGTGTGAGAAAGAAGTTTCAAGTAAGTTACTATATCTTCAAAATCAAAATCTAAGGTATGCGGGGTTTCAACAAGAACACTCCTTTCGTTCTTGTGCCTAAAGATTTACTCTCTATTATTGATTTACATGATTTTGCAAGTGGGTTTACACCCAAATTTCTTTATGTATGATTTATGAGACTTTAGTTGAATAAGCTTTATATTTATGGTTATTTCACCATCATGCTTCTTAAATTGAGTATTTTCTCTATGAGTTGTATATTGTCATTATATAAATTGATGATTTCTAAGTGATTTATGATAAGTGTAAAGATTTGTGTTTTTCTATGTGAGATTTGACTATTGAATACATATCGATATTTGAGATTGAAAGTCGAGAATGAGTCCTATGATGTTTCCTTGAAGCTTGTGATATTTGAAATGATTTTATAAGCAAAGGTACTTGATGTTGAAAAATATTGTTTTGATTTTGAGTGGAGTTAGGAATCCACAGTCGTATATGATTTACCGATGAGATATATTGTTGTTTTGGTCATCATGATAGACCTATGAGTTGATATTAATTTAGGTGGATTTCTTAACGCGTTCTAAGCTGAGTCTAGGAGGAGTATTTAGCATCGAGCGGGAAATTTTGTATTTCCCCAAAACTACGTACCACTGTAGGATTGATGTTGATAATTGTGGGCCAAAGGCCGAGTATGAGATTATGAAGATGAGATTGAGGTTGTACTCCCTGGTAAGAGTACAACACCCCTGCTAATGTGGGGTTCTCTCCTTAGAAGGGCTAAACATTGGACTCCATGCGGCTCATATGGTGTAGTCATGTAGGTTATAAGAAACTCCCATGTCCATAATGATCTAAGTACCATGATATACCGAGTCACTCTAAGTCATGATTCAAAGAGTTGGAGTTGAGTTAAATGATTTATGAGATTTATGAAGCATCTGTTATTATTGATAACTTATGGAAATAATGTTTTAGATAATTCAAGCCAAGAGAGTTATTATTGTCAGCATGCATGATTTTCTTATACATTTATGATATTATTTAAAATGTTTCATCCACCGCCACATACTCAGTACATTCCCAAGTACTGACTCCCATATGCTTTTGTATTCTATTTTCCCTCATGATATAGGTTCAGGTGCTCAGTCTCAATAGCGATAGTGATTTTGAGTACCTTCATCTATATTTCTGCGGTTGGTGGGTCCTCATGTTTCAAAGACCTGTGTCTTTGTTTTTGTTTTGTTATTAGATGGTTGTTTACCTTCAGTTCAGTATGAGATAGTTTGGCATCTATCCCAATGGTTCTTCAGTCTTATATAGTAGAGGCTTTGTCAGTATATACAGAATGTTAGTATTTTAATTGTACAGGATAGTATTGCTTTGTATCTTAGTATGTTCATGGCATGATTATTTTTCTTTATTAACGCTCGATTATTGTCATAGTGAATTATAGCATTAAAGACAGGATCAGAGGGTTAGCTTAAGGCTATGTATGGCTTTAAGCACCGTGTGATGTCTTGGGATAGGTTCTTGGGGCATTACAAGCGTGGTATCAGAGCCTAAGGTTCAAGGAGTCCTAGGGAGTCTGACATGACGTGTTATGTAGAGTCTTGATCATCGGTGTATAGTGTGCCATATCTATGAGCAAGAGGCTATGGGATGTATTAGGAAAAGTTGTTTCTTTCTTTCAAGATTCTATCATGCCTATGACTATTTCTCTCTACTGTTAATTTGTGCTTTCTTATGACAGAAAATGCCTCCTCATAGAGTTCACAGAAACAACGAACAACCTCAACTAGTTGATCCTTTAGGTGAGACGGTGTCCCATGCCTAATTTACGGTAGCTTTCTAAGAGCTAGCCCAGGCGATCACTGCCAATGCCCAAGCCAATACCCAGGCTACTGTTCCACCTCTGCAAGGGAATAATTCTGCTGCAGCCCGAGCTTGTGACTTTATGTGAATGAATCCACTTGAGTTCTTTGGGTCAAAAGTAGGTGAAGACCCGCAAATATACTTAGATAAAGTGAAAAAGATCTCTCAGATTATGCACGTGACTAAGAAAGAGAGTGTTGGATTGTCTGTCTATCGAATAAAAGATGTTACTTATGATTAGGTGGAGATATGGAGGAAAGGTAGAGGGGAGAGAGATGCTCCTATGACTTGGAAATTATTCCAAGATTCCTTCTTAGACAGATTCTTTCCCCCGTAGCTGAGGGAAGCAAAATTAGAAGAATTTATAAGCTTGAGACAGGGGCACATGACAATTAAGAAGTATTGCTATAAGTTTAACCAGTTGTGTAAATATGCTCCTAGTATGATGGATGATTCTAGAACTAGTATGAGTAAGTTCTTGGCCGGTATATCTGGTTATGTCGTGAAAGAGTGTAGATCTGCGATGCTTAATAGAGACATGGACCTTTCAAGACTAATGATCCATACTCAGCAGATTAAAGCGGACAAAGTGAAGGAGAGAGAGAAAATGAGAGGGAATAAGAGAGTTAGATCTGAGCAGCAGGGGTATAGTCAGGCTAGATTTTCTAGAGGGATCCGCCCTCAGTTCTAGAGCCGTTCTCTTGTGCCGGCACCTTCATCAGCCAGTACTCCTACATTTAGAATTAGGCTAGAGCAGGGTAATAGGTCTACTATGTCCAGGTCCCAGGATAGTGTGAGTAAAAAACCTCGTCCTCCCCCATGTCTGAAGTGTGGTAGAGACCATCTCGATAAGTGCTTAATCTGTCAGAGGGGTTACTTTGGTTGCAGTAAGTCGGGTCACAAATTCAGGGATTGCCCATATGCTAGATATGGGAGTCACGATGTTCGTCCCCAGAATTAGACTATTAGTGCTCCATCCCTTGTAGTTCATCCTACTCCTCTTTAGGGTGCCTCATCTAGTACTGCAGGTGGTCAGCACCATAATTACTTTTATGATATACCACCCCACTAGGAGCAGGAGGATTCACCAAATTTTGTTACTGGTATGCTCTTTTATTTCATTTTGATGTATATGTGTTGATGGACCCTGGGTCAAGCCTTTCTTATATGACTCCGTTGGTGGCTGTGAATTTTAAAATCAGTGATGAAAATATTTCTGAGCCTTTTCTAGTCTCTGCACTAGTGGGTGAATCTGTTGTTGCTAAGCAAATATTTAAGAAGTGTCCTATCACTGTTCTTAATAGAGTCATGTTTGCAGATTTGATTGAGCTAGACATAGTTGATTTTGATATTATTCTGGGTATGGATTGGCTATACTCTTGTTATGCGTCTATAGACTGTCATACTTGGGTAGTCAAGTTTCAGTTTCCTAATGAGCCAGTCTTTCTGTTGTTCAAAAATTCTGTATCTCCTAAAAGTCATTTTATATCCTATCTTAAAGCTAGGAAGTTGATTTCCAAAGGTTGTATTAATCATTTGGTTCGAGTTGATGATACTAAGTCTGAGACTCTAACTGTTCAATCCCTTAGTGTTGTTAATGCATTTTTTGATGTTTTCCTAGAAGATCTCCCAGGGGTACCTCCCAATAGAGAGATAGAATTCGGAATTGATCTTCTCCCTGATACACAACCAATTTCTATTCCTCCATATCGTATAGCCCTTGTAGAACTTAGGGAGTTGAAAGAGAGACTTAAAGATCTTCTTGATAAGGGTTTTATAAGGCCCAGTGTGTCTCCCTGGGATGCACCCATTTTATTTGTGCAAAAGAAAGATGGTTCATTGCGCATGTACATAGACTATTAGCAGCTTAACAAGGTCACAGTCAAGAACAAGTACCCTCTTCCTAGAATTGATGACTTATTTGATCAGTTGCAAGGTGCTAGTTATTTCTCGAAAATAGATTTGAGATCCGATTATGACCAACTAAAAGTTAGAGAGTGTGACATTTCAAAGATAGCTTTCCGCATTCGTTATGGTCATTAATTCTTGGTCATGTCCTTTGGATTAACTAATGCCCCAGCAGCTTTTATGAACCTCATGAATCGGGTGTTCAGACCATACCTGGATATGTTCGTTATTGTGTTCATAGATTATATTCTTGTGTACTTCCAAAGAGAGAACAACTATCCAAATCATCTCTGAATTATTTTGCAGACCCTTAGAAATCAACGGTTGTTTGCTAAATTAAACAAGTGTGAATTTTGGCTTTGGTCAGTGCTTTTGTAGGTCATATTGTTTCTTCTGAAGGAATTCGAGTTGATCCTTAAAAGATAGAAGCTGTTAAAAGTTGGCCTAGACTTATTTCCCCATCTAATATTATTTTTTTCCTGGGTATAGCTGGCTACTACCATCGTTTCGTCAAAGGTTTCTCTTCTACTGCTGCTCCTTTGACTCGATTAACCCAAAAGAAGTTTAAATTCCAGTGGTTAGATTCTTGCGACAAGAGTTTTCAGGAATTGAAGACTCGACTTACTTCCGCCCCTGCGATAACCCTGCCTAATGGTGTCGATTATTTTGTGGTATATTGTGATGCTTCCAGAGTTGGTTTGGGTAGTGTGTTGATGCAAAAGGGTAAGGTTATAGCTTATTCCTCCCGACAGTTGAAATCTCATGAGAAGAATTATCCGACCCATGACCTCGAGTTAGCTCTAGTGGTTTTTGCTTTGAAAATTTAGAGACATTACCTATACGACGTTCATGTTGATGTCTTTATGGATCACAAGAGTTTGTTGTATGTGTTTACTCAGAGAGAATTGAATCTTCAACAGAGAAGATGGTTAGAATTACTAAAGAATTATGATATGAGTGTGTTATATCACCCAGGCAAGGCCAATATAGTGGTAGATACTCTTAGTAGGTTGTCCTAAGGTAGTGTAGCATATGTCGATAAAGATAAGAAGGAGTTAGCCCGCGAAGTACATCGTTTGGCTAGGTTAGGTGTTAGATTAGTTGACTCAGCTGAGGGTAATGCTTGGGTCCAAAGTAGTTCCGAATGTTCCCTAGTTTCTGAAGTGAAAGAGAAGTAGGATGCAGATTCTCATTTGGTCAAATTGAAAGAATCAGTTAAAGACCAAAAGGTAGAGGTTTTATCCCGAGGGGGAGATGGTGTATTAAGATTTCAGAATAGGCTGTGTGTGCCTGATTTTGATGATCTGAGGTAGAGGATTATGGTTGAGGCATATGGCGCGCAGTATTCTATTCATCCCGATGCTACCAAGATGTACCGCAATTTGTGGGAGACTTATTGGTGGAATAGTATGAAGAAGGATATAGAGAAGTTCATTGAGAAGTATGCAACTTGCCAGCAGGTAAAGATAGAACACCAGAGACCCGGTGGAATAATGCAAGAATTTGGTATCCCTACTCGGAAGTGGGAGGAAGTGAATATGGATTTTATGACTGGTTTACCTCCTTCCCACCGACATCATGATTCGATTTAGGTTGTTGTAGACAGGTTAACTAAGTTCGAACATTTCCTGCCAGTGCATACATCTTTCACCGTGGAGGACTATGCTAAGCTGTATATTCAAGAGTTAGTTAGGTTTCATGGAGTTCCATTGTCTATCATCTCTAATAGAGGTACTCAGTTTATTTCTCATTTTTGGAGGGCCTTCCAGAAGGGTCTTGGCACCCAACTTCATCTTAGCTCCGCTTTTCATCCGCAGGCAGATGGTCAAGTTGAGAGGACTATCCAGACTTTGAAGGATATGTTAAGGGATTGTTTTCTTGATTTCAAAGGAAGTTGGAATGAACATTTGCCATTGATTGAATTTGCTTACAACAATAGTTTTCATGCTAGCATTAGAATGGCTCCATTTGAAACTTTGTATAGGAGAAGATGTAGATCGCCCATAGGTTGATTCAAAGTGGGTGAAGCTGCTATGATTGGACCTGATGCTGTATTTGAGGCTATGGAGAAAGTTAAGTTAATTCAGGAAAGGTTAAAGACAGCCTAGAGTCGTCAGAAGTCGTATGCAGATGTGAGAAGAAGAGCTTTTGAGTTTGAAGTCCATGATTTGGTGTATTTGAAAATCTCACCCATGAAAGTTGTGAAAAGATTTGGAAAGAAAGAGAAGTTGACTCCCGGATATGTTGGCCCTTATAGAGTTTTGGATCGTGTTGGGAAAGCAACTTATGAGGTTGAGTTGCCTGCAGAATTGTCAGCTGTCCATTCTGTGTTTCATGTTTCCATGCTCAAAAAGCACATTGGAGACTCTGTTCTTGTTGATCCGTCGGAAGGTTTTGATGTTTAGGATAGCCTTTTATATGATGAAATCCCAGTTAAAATCCTAGATTATCAAGTCCGTAGATTGAGAAACAAGGAAGTTCCCCTGGTTAAAGTTCTATGGCAAAATCAATCACTAGAGGGTGCCACTTGGGAAGCAGAAGCGAATATGCGAGCCAGTTACCCTTATCTTTTCTCCACGAGTTCGAATCAAGCTGAAGGTACTATTCCTTTAATTCAGTTTCCTTCTAATATAATGTATTCCGCTATATGGTTATTCCCTCTACGATTTGTGCATTCGGTGAAGTACTCGAGAGTATTAGAGTAAAGTGAGCCCTTCTATGTGAGTAGTTCCAGCTGTGCATCCTCACTTTCTCTTGTTCTTGGACTATCTAGTAACATTCTAGGATGAATGTTTCCAAGGGGGAGATATTGTAATACCCCGATCATTCCTTAAGCCTAAATCTGTCCTTTTTAATGGATATGTATAAATTCCAAAATGATTGGTGTTTAAACCATGTTGTGTTTCTCTAATTTCCACTTTTTTTCATGTAGATCATTGAATAAGCTTTCCATTGATACCAATTTTATCAAAATTTAACATCGGAAGAGTGAGTTATGGCTATTTTACTGAATGCTATCGAATAGCCCAAGTTTAACGGTCGACCTGGTGGACCGTCAAGTGTCCTGTCAAGCCAAGGCAGTAGCTCCCTTTTTTGGATGTCGTGTGACGGTTAAAGTGGTGGACCGTCACAAAGTTGACTGACCATCAAGGTGTTCGTCAAACGGAGACAGAATGTCTCATTTGTAGCCCTCAAGTAACAAATGACTTGGTGGACCGTCAGGTTAACCGTCACGTCGAGCCAGAACATTCCAATTTTGGTGTTCGAGTGATGGACAACTTGGTGGACTGTCAGTCCCTCTGATGGACCGTCAGGTCGACCGTCACAGGCCCCGATCAGGAAATTTCAATTTTTTTTCAAAGGGGCATCTTGGTCATTTCCGCTCCTTATGGCCTTATATATATATCTATGTAAAGAAGAGAACACCATTTATCTCCATTTCTCTCCAAATTTCTTTCAAGAATTCTCTAGAAACCTAGGGCTTCTTCCAAACCCAAAAATCAAATCATCTTCAAGAAATTCAAGAAATCTCCCATGAATTTCCTCAAGTTGTTCAAGAACTAAGCTCCTCAAGTCAAAGGCAGCAAGGTCTTGGTCTAAAAGTATGAGAAAGAAGTTTCAAGCAAGTTTCTATTTCTTCAAAATCAAAATCTAAGGTATGTGGGGTTTCAACAAGAAAACTCCTTTCGTTCTTGTGCGTAAAGATTTACTTTCTATTATTGATTTACATGATTTTTCAAGTGGGTTTACACCCAAATTTCTTTATGTATGATTTATGAGACTTGAGTTGAATAAGCTTTATATTTATGGTTATTTCACGATCATGCTTCTTAAATTGAGTATTTTCTTTATGAGTTGTATATTGTCATTATATATATTGATGATTTCTAAGTGATTTATGATAAGTGTCAAGATCTGTGTTTTTTTATGAGAGATTTGACTATTGAATACATATCGATATTTGATATTAAAAGTCGAGAATGAGTGATATGATGTTTTCTTGAAGCTTTTGATATTTCAAATGAATTGATAAGCAAAGGTACTTGATGTTGAAAAATATTGTTTTGATTTTGAGTCGAGTTAGGAATCTACAGTCGTATATGATTTACCGATGAGATATACTGTTGTTTTGGTCATCATGATACACCCATGAGTCGATATTGACTGAGGAGGATTTCCTAACACATTCTGAGCTGATTTTGGGAGGAGTATTTAGCACCGAGCTGGAAATTTCATATTTTCCCAAAACTACGTGCCACCATAGGATTGATGTTGATAATTGTGGGCCAAAGGTCGAGTATCAGATTGTGAAGATGAGATTGAGGTTGTACTCCCTGGCAAGAGTACAATACCACTGCCAATGTGGGGTTCTCTCCTTAGGAGGGATAAATGTTGGACTCCATGCGGCTCACATGGTGTAGTCATGTAGGTTATAAGAAACTCCCACGTCCATAATGATCTATGTACCATGAGATACTGAGTCACTCTAAGTCATGATTCAAAGAGTTTGAGTTGAGTTAAATCATTTATGAGATTTATGGCATATGTTATTACTGATGACTTATGGAAATGATGTTTTAGATAATTCAAGCGAAGAGAGTTATTATTGTCACCATGCATGATTTTCTTATACATTTGTGATATTATTTAAAATGTTGCATACACCCCCACATACTCAGTACATTCCTAAGTACTGACTCCCATACATTTTTGTATTCTATATTTCCTCATGATATAGGTTCAGGTGCTCAGTCTCAGCAGTGACAGTGATCTTTGAGTACCTTCATCTATATTTTTGCGGTTGGTGAGTTCTCATGGTTTGAGGACCTGTCTCTTCGACTTTGTCTTATTAATAGATGGTTGTTTACTTTCAGTTCAGTATGAGACAGTTGAGGATCTGTCCCAATGTCTCTTCAGTCTTATGTAGTAGAGGCTTTGTCAGACTAGAGTACCAGTATGTACAGAACGTTAGTATTTTTATTGTATAGGACAATATTACTTTATATCTCAGTATGTTCATGGCATGATTATTCTTCCTTATTACCGCTCGATTATTGTCATGGTGAATTATAGGAGTAAATATAGGCTCAGAGGGTTAGCTTAAGTTTGTGTGTGGCTTTAAGCACCGTGGGACGTCTCGAGATAGGTTCTTGGGGCATTATATATATCATCCGGCCTTATCGGGTATTAACATCATCACAACAGTATCCTCCAGTATTGACGAATATCAATATCATTACAATAGTCATTATTGAATAACATACTCTAAAATACTCAAAAAAAAATAGTAATATCACCATAGAATATCTATCTAGTCAATACTTCCCAACTTCTCTTTATTAGTTAACCAACACTTATTATAATAAAATCACTAGTTCGCTAGTCATCACATAACCTCTAGTTATTAGCCTAAAGATTATCCTTCACATAATCCTTATTCATGGGATAGCAACTAACCACTATTTATTTAGCAGCCAACACCTAACAACTAGTCAAGGTTCATCACTAGATAAAAACCGCCATTTATACAATTCATTATTATCAACTAATCATCCTATATCCGATAATCATTACTAGACAACACATTACTACGTGTCACCTAACCATATTTTATTAACTAACATCATTAATTATCTAACCACCATTTACCAACTAATCCTTGCTTCACTATTCATTAGTTAACCTTTCAGAAACTATTCAAAGTTATTAATTCGTCACCTCTTATTACCAACATCTCTTATTAGCTAGCTTCATTAACACACAACTCCTCATTTATCGACTAATCGATCTCATAAACTTAGTCATCAATAACAACTAATCTTCACCTATGTGAGACCCAATCTCACCATAATTCACGTATTAACCATCGCTAGCTACCATGTTTCAACTAACAAGATTCATTAACAAATACATTAGATTCCTAGCCATCAAGCGCTATGGTCCCCTAATAGACAACTAGTTACCTGCTAGATTAACTGTTAATTAGGTAGAACAATTGTAAGATCATATTTTAGCTACAATCACATAAATTTCCAATATAATAATCATGAATGTACCGAATCTATGCTTGCCATCACCAATATCCAATCAATAAAGTCGTAAGAAACATACTGCCTCTTCGTCTGTCCCATACCGGAGAGATGCTTATACAAACATATATGTATTCACAAACTGTAATTGTATCCTTTACACTGATAAACACTCTTTGAATATTCAATCATTATCATAGCACAGTCCTTGGCCCATTCATTTATCCGGAATAGTCATAACATTATAATCACGGCCTTAGGACCATATACATATTTATAAATCATAGCATATCTTTAATCGTCTCACATATAAGAGGTATCTAACATATTGGGGGCATAATATAGATAGAAAATTAATCATCTATAAAATATCTTATATCGATAGGTCATACATCATGACTAATAGGAATGTCACTTCTCTAGGTCAATTTGCATATCTAAGAGGAAATAGCATTTCTATGGGTCAATCATCAAGTCTAAGAGGAAATAGCATTTAGATGAGTAAATCATCATGTTTAACAGGAAATAGCAACTCTATAGGCCACATAATGTATCTAGGAAGAATATCATATCTAAATACCTAATATCACTTGCACAAAAAGTATCATAACTATGACTCAAAAACCATAATCCGGGAACATCAATACGAGTTACCAAGTTACCGAAGTAACCTTATTCTAAGGTTTACTAGCCTCATCTATGTCTGACATCTGCAACTAAGTTCACAAGACTTAACACAAGTTTAGGCCTAAGTGGGCTAGACGATCCCACTTCGAATCCTCAATTTTCCATAAATAAGCACACTATGCCCCAAACCAGGCTAAGGTATCTAGTTCATTTTCGAAATGTCAAGTAGGACATATTAAAACCTAAGATAGCAACTTCACTAGAAACAAGGATACTCAAGTCAACTCTACCCAACTTATGGTTTCAGGACTGCTATACTAGCCCAATAAGGCTAAATATACAAATCATGCTTTAAATGCTAAAACCACATCCCAAACATTGGTTTACATCATAACAACGCTACAACTAATATAAACATAAGAGGAAAAATAATAGGTTTCAAAAGGGGTATAAATATGTCATTTTATGGGTCCCACAGAATTAGAGCCTACAACACATTATCCTCCACAACATTGTTAATATAATCTAATAATCATACCTTAACCACTCAACAAGAATATTCACCAAGTATCACTCAAGGAAAGATCAATCATGCCATTTAATAATTAATTTATTCTTTCATTCAGGATCATCCTTAATTATTTTATGAATGTAACTAAGCCATTTGATTTTGCCCACTATCATGGAAATTAATATCCTCTAAATATGTCATATGTCAGTCAACTTTGTCGTACATGAAAATGCATAATTTAGCTACAAGGTCAAGTCAATAATAATTCATCTTCTCAAAATTATTCCTAATGCATAAATCCACAACTACAACTTATGTCCTGACAATCACTAACTAAATGTTTTTGAACGAAAAATACTTCATGGTCAAGCCAAACCTCTCTTATATCACTAACATCAATTAAAGATATACAGTCATTCTTATTTCTACTTAACAATATTTTATTAGGGCTTTACTTAACTCTTAATCACCTTAGGAGTGGTCCCCACACCACTAGGACATAAGCAAGGCCAAACAAAATAAATCAATTATAGGTCATTGACAGTCTAATCACCAATATCACATTCCAGACAAGTCATTGATCACATTCTGATGGTATAGAAAACCTCTACTAGTTTTTGCGACTTTTCTTTAAAACTCATTATTTTGCCAAGCATTAAGAATTCATTCAAATAGGGAACTCAATGATAATGTCACTTAGCTAGTCCTCACAAGGAATCCATTAGAGTTTCAATAATAGAACTGCACAAATATTCTAAATACAATCTCAATGGCTAGAGCACACAAGGATCCCCAAATAATATAAATAATTAAAGTACACAAGGGTCCATCCACAACATCATTAACAAGAACCTCTCATTACGGAAAATACCTATCACCTCACTCTTTTATTCATGAAACTTTTTCACTATCTTTTCTCGACATCATATTCTCATATCATCCTCTCAATTTCGATACCATCAATCTCATCAATATAATACTACCAAAAATAAGTAAGTATTATAGAATTTCCAATTTCACAATAACAAAAATCAAATTATAACGCCCCGAGATCCCATCCCAAGACGTCACACGGTGCTTATTACCCCGAAGGACCACAAGCTATCCCGATACTAATATCTGTACCTGTACACTGCATAATATTGGATATAAATGCAGAAAATAGCCATAAGGTTCAACACATGTATGAATACTCATAATACAAAAAATTGAATACCAATATATCCGTCTGAAAAGCCTCTAAACTGTCTGAACTGTGGAGTTGATGGGACAGATCCCAAACTAACTCCGTTAACTGAAAATAAACAAAGTCTAAAACAATAGTAGTAAACTGAGATTCATTCTCAAAAGAAGAGGACTCATTGCTACTGCTGCTGACTAGGACTGAACTGCTGAGGATACTCGGGATCCTGTGCCTCTGAACCTATGGTGTCAAATAAAACACCATAGCATAAATACGTCAGTACAGAAATGTACTGAGTATGTAGATGAGGTAGGGTAATGCAAGGTATCATACAAGCACAATATCTAAACTGAATAATCATGAAGATGCCATATGAGAACACATACATGAATGCACAGACCACAAACACAATTATCGCTACTCTAGATATTGAAACTCGGATACCACTTTACTGCAGACTAAACTTACTACTGACACTAAGATACTGAATCACTGACTCATATGATACTGATAACTGAGTATCTGGATGTACTTACATCAAGGAATGAACTCGGAGCTTAATGCTTTTGACTGATAGAATTAGAGATCAACTTTTCTAACAAATTATTCCGGAAGTGATTATCAATGATAAGAATTATGATCATGTCTGAATCTAACAACAAGAATACTTAACAGAATCTAAGATGGGGATCAAGCCTATCTGACGGGATATCTCTAGATATGATAATAAGTTTCTGTATATGAGACCAAGCCTATCTGATGGGATGGTCCATGAATCAATGGAACTATTTGAGTTCCTTACTGAGATAGATGACTGTACCACACAGTCTTATTTTTGAAGATTGATACTAAAACGGTAACTGTGGGAAGTAGTTACTTAACGGACATACCCCAACCTACCACAAGTAGGCTCCAACCTGTAACCCCAGCTGGAAGGGTGTCAATACCGTGCCACTGGTAAAGACCTCTCTAGTCAAGCCTCTCTAATAGGATAACCCTCACAGAAAGTCAGCCTGAGGCAATATAATAGTCAAACCTCTCTGACAGTGACAGCCTGTAATGCCCCAAAATCGGGTCTCGAGACGTCACACGGTGCTTAGGATCATAAGTGACCCCAAGCTAACCTTTCTATTGGCATAACTCATAAGCAACTGAACAAAAAGTATAAATCCATACAAATCTGTGGAAAAGAACTCTTTTCTGAATATGATAGATACAAAACTAAATTTACAAGATTACAACTCTACTTTTTCAACCAAAACTGAAATGGAATACATCAATTTTTACTAACTGTCTATGAAGCCTCTACTAGTACTGATTGTAGGTAGCCGGGTTATGAATCCCGACTAACCCAACTCAATACGACTGAATAAAGAAAATACAACACTTCTCTAACTGTATAACTAACTCAAGCCCTTGAATCAAAAGGACTCATCACTTGCTGATTGGATATCGCGAACTGACTGGATCTGAAGATGTACACTATACCTTTTGCCTATATTTCGAGAAAATGTAGCCCACATACCAATATGTGGGTCAGTACTATGGAAATTTACTGAGCATATGGGGGTGTAATGCATATATAAAATAATATCTTAATATCATCACAGTTTATAAAATTATGCACCCTGATATAAATGACTCACTTAGCTTGAATTAAAATCATCATAATCATAAGAGAGTAAAATATATCGTGTGAAATATTTGAGTCATCATAATAAATCTCAAATCATTTCCATCTCGATTCCAAATCATCAAAGCAATCAAATCTCATAACAATTCTCTTTGGAATATATGTTCATTAAATCTTTCAAAAACAATGACTTTCTCAAACTCAGTCTTTCAAACA